>NW_026042615.1:0-145810 GCF_023856365.1 Brienomyrus brachyistius | reverse complement strand
ACTATTTTTATCTTATTGTCGCCATGTTTACAGTTACTTTTATTTATTTTTATTGCTACCTCATTGGACAACCAAACTGCGCCTTCTCAGTACTGGGTTTACTGTGCTGTTTGTGCTCGTTGGTGTCAGTTGTCCTCTCTTTTTGCACTGTCCTGCAATGTTTGCACAGTTTTTGCTCATTATGCACCATACAGTATGTTGCTAGGTTGGTATGTGTTAGTCTTCTGTTAATTTAAGTAGCACCTTGGTCCGAGGGAAACAGTTTCTTTTGTAACTGTACTATACTCAACTGTGTAAAGTTAAAAATAACATTAAAGACCTACTTGACTTTTACTGAACAGGTGCTAAAGTGAAATTACTTGCTTCTGGGAAAGAACTCCAGCTGAAATTCTGTACAACAATTATGGGAGACATATGGGAAGGACGCGGTGTCAGACCTGCCCCAGTGGGACGAATGTGGTTTTCCTAGTAACAGCAGCTTCAGTCCCAATCAGATAAGCCAGATGCGTCTGAAATTAGAGGAACGGGATCAGACTGGTTGCTCAGGGACTAATGTGGTAGAACTAAAACAGAGACAAATTGGACGGTGTTTCAATTGTGGGAAAATGAGACAAAGCAGGCAGAGGAGATTGCGGGTGGCAAAGAAGCATGAGATAAGGAATGCAGAGAATGTGGATGAGGGTGAGACTCCTGTGAAAACTGTGTATTGAAAATTAGGGCCATAGTATTGTCATCCATCCTGTCAGGGTATGGAAATACACTGAGGGTAAATGGCCTAATGCAGGAAGTGTCTTAATCCTATAACATCCAGCTGATTCAGGCTGTGGGGGACAGTGTAGTACTGCACTCTTCTGGCTGGGACCATGAATAAATGATGAATGTTACATTTATACAGCCCTTTTCTAAGATACCACAAAGAGCTTTACAGAAGCACTGGGGAGCCACTTCAACCCAAACGTGAGGCAGCAGGAGAGGGGGCCCAGGCAGAGAGAACAGCCAACAAGACGGGTGCTTCCACAGACAGGACGGGGGCCCCGGCAGACCAACGCTGACGACTCCTGGGACCAAGTCAACAGAGCAGCTGTCGTCATTGTGACTCACCTCATACATCCATCCATTGTCTCAAACCGCTTATGCTACTGGGTCGCGGGGGGTCCAGAGCCTATCCTGGCAGGATCTGTGCACGAGGCAGGGAACAACCCAGGACGGGGGGGCAGCTCATTGCAAGGCACATTCACACACCATTCACACACACATGCACTCCTACGGCCAATTTAGCAAGAGAGAACATGCAAACTCCCCACACATGTGACCCAGGCGGAGACTCGAACCTGAGTCCCAGTGGTGGGAGGTAACAGTGCTAATCACTGCACCACCAAGCAGCCCCACCCTCATACATGATTTCTGATTCTTGATTTTAATCCCCTTTTCTGTTTTTGGCAACATATAAAGTGCTGTGAATGTCACTGTCAGATTGTCATATCATCCTCCAGTTGTCCCTTGTCACCCTGGATGCACATTGAGTGTTTGCTAAATATTTTATCTTGTAGAGTTCCTGATTTTTTCCTGTGTTTTAATTTGCAATTCTCAAATTTCATGACTGGCATCCGTGGGGACGATTAATTAAACCTGTTAACTCTGCACTTCAATTTCAAACTGTTGGTAACATGTGTACATATTTTTGTCTGATCTTTTCACCACCAGGTGGCGATATAGCAACTCCAGAGTTATTGATGGCTAGAACAAAAAAAACACAGTAACACAGAGGTGTAGCTAAAAATTCTGGGCCCCTGACAGAATGTCACCTTGCGCCCTCTGTCGAATTTTACATTCTGTGAAAGAGATTTGTTGAGCCATCTTCCAATGTAATCCAATCCAGCTCTTTATTTGAAAAGCACTTTAAACAACCTTATGGACCAAAGTGCTGCACAAAGGAATAAATAAAAACATTCACACACTTAAAAACGAAGTAAAAGAAATTTAATAAAAACCAAAACATTCAATGTGAGTAAAAGGCCATTAATAAAAATTTAAAAAAATCTATTAATTAATAAAGAAAAGGCTAAGATTAAAATAAGATTTACTATTAAAATTAACATCTCACAATGTGTCAAAGGTGAAGGAGAAGAGATTAGAAGAGATTTAAAAACGGACAGAGGGGATTCCTCTCTAATGTGAAAAGGCAAGTCATTCCACATTTTAGGAGCTGCGACTGCAAAGGCTCGATCCCCTCTAAGCTCACGCTGAGTCTTAGGAACCGTCAGGAACAGCTGATCAGCTGACCTGAGAGAGCGGGTGGGGGTGTAAGGGTGAAGCAGCTCACAGAGGTCAGATGGAGCAAGACCACTGAGGGCTTTAAAAGCAAATAACAGAATTTTAAAATGAATCCTAAAATGTACGGGCAGCCAGTGGAGTGAGGCTAAAATGGGGGAGACATGCTCATATTTCCATGTGCGGCAGCATTTTGAACCTTCTGGAGGTGAACAATAGTGGAGCCTCTAACCCCAACATAGAGGGCGTTACAGTGGTCCAAACTAGTAGTGACAAAAGAGTGGATTACTGTCTCAAAGTGCTGCCTAGAAAGAATTGGCTTTATTTTGGCCAACTGCCTCAATTGTAAAAAGCTTGACTTGACAACTAACCTTATCTGAGTGTCAAACTTAAGGTTGGTGTCGACTTTAACCCCTAGGTGTGTGATGACTGGTTTACAATATTGTTCCAAGGAACCTAAAATTACAGTGGAGGTCAGAGGAGTGGAGTTACCAAAAACCAACACTTCTGTCCATTACCTCCCCACTTCCTTGTTAGTTACAATATTTGTTCTGCATTACTGTACTGCTTTGGAGCCTTTTGATATTAAGGTGAATAACACAGGTGAAAAATTAAGGTGAAAAAAGAGACAGATGCATTGACAGCAGTCGTGGCCACACTTTGGACTGGGAGTGTAAGAGCAAAGGAAACTGAATCCACTATGTTCTGTCCTGTAAATTTTTATTAAACACCACATGACACACATACGAGTCCTGTTTTAACTTTCAGGGCTGATGGTCTGCAGCCTGGCTTGTGTTCTACAGTGCAGCGCAGGTGCAGTCACTGTGCTGAGCCCGGCGTTATATTAATGACGCAGCCTTTCACACTGACCAGTGAGAAATAACCTTGAAAATGACTGTGCTCTTTGTGGTTCTCCTTTTTTCTTACCACCAAGCAAGAGACTAAACATATTTTCTACTTATCAGTTATCAGAAATCAGAAATGTCATGCAGTAATCAGAGGTTAGACAGCAAGAATGACTTTTGTATTTTTATCTTTTGTCAATCTTTTATCCAGCGACTACTAATTCTCATCGGGGTCTGGAGAGGGTGGGACCTGTCCCAGGAAGCACAGAGCACAGGCCTGCATGGGATGCCATTCCACACAAGCAAAAACAATTAAGATGGTCAGATTTGCCTCACTGTGTGATTTTGACTGAAAGATGAACTAAGCACAGTCTTGTGTGTATAAAAAATGCGTAGATTCATTTAACTTTAACAATGAGATTCAGCAACATGACCTTATAGTGTTAATGATCGGTATCTTACTGGTATTAACTGAATTATGCAAAATTCTACATTATTCTATATTATTGCACCCAAATTGTTCATACTGACTAAATGTAATTACTGACATCCTGGACATACTGCTTTTTAGGTTTGAATTTAAAATGTTAGTAGACAAATTCATGCTGTCAATAACATCTCACTTGCTCACCCACTTTTAGATAAAAATTACCCATTGTGGTTTTTCTAGTGAAGCAGTGGGCCTGAGCTGAGGACCTGATGGTTGTGTGGTTTTCGCTCACTGAGAAGAGAGGACCACAAACACCCTGCTCTCAGTCGGTCAGTCTTCCTGTAAAATGCAGAGGTGAGACTGCTAGTGGAAAATTACTGACTGCAGCGTCAACAACACATATAAACAGCAGCACAAAACAAAATGTTCCACAAATGCAGGACATCTGTATGCTTACAGCACACATCAGACACGCTGACCCTCAGCACTGAGCTCCTCCAGGCTCTGTGCTCTCCCTCTTCTCTTCAATTTCTACACAAATCACTGCTGCTCCAGTGAAGATCCTGAATTTTGCAGGTGATACTACTGTGTTTGCCATCATAACTGAAGGTGATGAGTCTGCCTACAGACTGGAAGTCGTACAGCTGACCATCCAGTTCTGAACTCACATTATCCCAAATGTCCACATGCTTAGACTCCTCTCATCATCAGGGAGGAGCGTCCCTTGGCACTGTAGAGTAGATGGATGAGAGCAGGCTGATAACAAGGCTGTCATCAATTTTATGTGACACCTCTCACCCCCCCCAGCAGACTATGGAGGCCCGTAAGGGCAGCTCCTTCAGTAAGAGACTCAGACACCCGGCGTGTGACAGAACGGTACCGCAGGTCATTGGGCCCCACAGCAGTCAGGCTTTATAATCTGCACTCTGCTCATTGAACTTTTCCCCTGTTCACTGTCTTCTGATACAGTTTCTATCTGCTGCTGATCTGCAATATTGTTCCTCCTTATTCACTGATGTGCAGTGTTGCATTGAGCCAGTGCATTATGCCCTGTGTGGCAGCTTCCTTTGGGAGGCTAATATCTGGCACATGAGCAATAATGTTACATGCAATAGGATTGTGTATAAGTTAAGGATTGTGTATAAGTTAATTTTAATATTCCTATAATATTCCTCTGTATGTAATATATTCTTATTTTTTGTTTCTATTATTACCCTATATTTATATATACATCCATTTATTTTACATTCATAATGATGTTGTTTGTTGTTTTGTGCCCCACTGCTCTTGTAACAAGCCTCAGTCTTGACTCTCCCTTTTAAGGTCTTGGCCTTAAATCACACTCGATATAGGTGGTGTCGTCCCCATCACCCTGACCAGGATACATGCTGTAAGATTAATGGATGGTGTTTATCTGTGTGATGAAAAAGAATGTGAATAAAACAAAAATGTACCATTATAAATGGGAGCCCTAGGATGTGTGGTGGTTAGAGATGTGGACTGATGAGAATTTTGCTTTTCTAAAGTTCTGTTGTGAAAACTGTACATTCCGTTCCATGTACAGTAGTGATATGTAGCAATCATGTGCTCCAGTCAAATGTCCAGCTGCATGAATAATAATGGTGGCTTGTTTGGATAAAATAACTTAGGCTGAATACTTGAAAGCGTGACCTGGGTGAGGTAGAGAGGAAACAGGGTCTTACAAGAAGCAGATATTGTTCTGTCTGTGTGGTTTTTACTCTTTGCAAAGTGAGTCCAGCACAGTGCAGTCAGTGGGTCAGTCTTCCTGAGCTGCATCTAACCAGTGGAAACATCTGCAGCACTGCAGAGAAGCACTCAGCAGACAAACAAACCCAAACAGCTTACAGCTGTATGTCACTTTTGGACAGAGGTGGACAAAGTACACAACTTCACTACTTGAGTTAAGTATAGATACTCCTCGTCAAATAATACTCAAAGTTTTTCAGTTAATTTTTTACTTCAGTTAAAGTACTGGAGTATTTGCATCTAAAAATACTTAAGTATTCAAAAGTACATTATGTTTTAAATGCAAGACATTTTTCAGAACCTAATGACTCCTGAACACCCCACTGAATACACTGACTGGCTTGTACATCTTGTAGAATAAAAAGCTTGTGGAATATGATACAATGACTATAGAAACACAACTGACATAACAAAAGTACAGCCATTGTCATTTTCATCTTATTTAACACCCCCCACCCCACTCACACAAAAGAGCATGGTAGTGTTCTTACAGAGCCGTAGCAGTGTGTGTGTGTGCATGTGTGCATGTGTGTTTGTGTGTGTGTGTGTCTATGTGTGTGTGTGTTTGTGTGTCTGTGTATGTTTGTGTGTGTGTCTATGTGTGTGTATGTTTGTGAGCCAAGTAACAAGACAGGGAGCAAGAAACAAAACTCCTCTTTCTTAATTATCCACATCGTTATTAACGACACAGGTATATATACAGGTACATATACAGGTACATGTATATACTCAAAAATACATCCAGAACACACAATTAAATGAAAAACGTAATTTAAGAACACTTGAAATTTTCATTCAGTTTCTTTCATCTGTTTAATATAATCGATCAGTCCCTGTGCGTTTGCCCCAAACCATTCAGCATGGTACACAAGGGAGACAAGTAAGCATGTGTGACATCAAAGAACTGATTGCAGCAACTCAGCCTTTCCACAACATTAAAGCCGCTTATTCCCCCCCATGCCATGAAGAAATAATCTCTGTGGCTCCCCTCTCCCCCTCCCTCAGCCCCCAGTCTGGCTTGAACATTTGCACTTCCAGTAAAAATGCGCCCCAAACACACTGACACCAAACTCAGCACCGGTACTCCGTAAAATCCCGTGATTCAGTCTCAGAAGCACTGGCTCCCCTGCCCTCCTCTGAACATTATTAAAGCTACACCCTGAACACTCTGTGTGACTGACATGAATGAGAAGCATCTTTATTCATAATCTCTGTAGCGGAGGTCAGAATACAGAGTGTCATTATTCCCGTCTTTCTTCTGTCTCCTGGGTTTTGGCTTCTTAAGGTTCAGGGCAGCGTAATTCAGTGTGTCCTCGTCATGGCACTGTGGAGACAAAGATGGCAGAATTGGATGGATCAAATCGGTTTGCTATTACCTATTTTCACAAATAGCACTTAAAATGCTGATCCCAGGATGGAAATCAGTCTGAGGTTCATTTGTTTTACTGACGATTTGTAATTTGAAATATTTATTACATACTTGCTTGCGTGACCATTCCACTTTTGATATATCACTGTTCTTTTCATCTGTTTAAAATATATAACACATCAATATATTATTTAATTTCGCACGGTATCATACCGTGGTCAGATAACATTCCGAATTTTCAAGCAATCAACATCCTTTTTGTCTCAAAAATGAAAGTAAAAATGACTTCTGTCAATTTAAGTGTGCATGTTTGGATACGTGTCATTTGTTCTCATATATCATATATAATAAAATTGCTATAAAGGAGATCTTGGTAATAAAAGTTATTGATATGCAACTTATTGCAACATGTATATTTCAATAGATTTTGCAAAATATGAAAGATATAATACAAAAATGTAAATCTTACAGTACAAAAAGGTTTATATAAATAAGGTGAGATTTAATAATGGATTTTAAAACTGTATTACCTGCAAGAGTGGTTTTAATATGAAAATGTTATCTATCATAAAACAATTTTATATTTCTATAATTTGTTAAAATCTACATTTTGTCCTTCTGAGTGCATAAAGCCGGGCAGCGTACCTGCACAGTGTGTACAGGTCAGTTTACATCTTATACAAATGAGAGCAACGTTCAGAATAATGCTGCAAGATAAAACTATCAGCAAGCCAGAGTGAAGAGGATCCAGCAGCTTCTGAAAGCCTGTAACAAAGAGATAGATTTCAGCATAATGATATAGAGACACATTTCCCATTTGCTTACATTACATTAGTTAAAGATCAAATCGATAACACATTACAGCAGTTGTTTTGTAAATAGTCCATTTTTAACATGAACTTCTAGTATTTTGCATTTTAACAATTTATATTAATATTTGAAATAATTATTAAATTAGGCTCCGGACCCCCCGCGACCCAATAGGATAAGCGGTTTGGAAAATGGATGGATGGATGGATATTAATATTTGAAATAATTATTAAATTAGGCTCCGGACCCCCCGCGACCCAATAGGATAAGCGGTTTGGAAAATGGATGGATGGATGGATAATTATTAAATTAACATCTGTGTAATTTAATTTAAGCACTTAAATTAGAAAATTCATTACATTAAAAAAAGAAATAAATGTCTTAATAGCAGA
This sequence comes from Brienomyrus brachyistius, assembly GCF_023856365.1. Taxonomy (NCBI): domain Eukaryota; kingdom Metazoa; phylum Chordata; class Actinopteri; order Osteoglossiformes; family Mormyridae; genus Brienomyrus; species Brienomyrus brachyistius. Next base: position 137,926 of record NW_026042615.1, on the reverse strand, counting down.
ATAAGCTAAATAAAACTTTGAAGCAGATATACTCTCCACACTGGGTGCTACCATCTATATCCAGCTGTGTGCCGTTCCCAAACAGCATCTCCCCACACTGGGTGTTACCATCTATATCCAGCTATGTGCCGTTCCCAAACAGCATCTCCCCACACATGGCCACAGCGCAGTAGTAAGTCCCAGCATCGGAGAGGCTGAGGTTCCCCTTGGGGAGGCTGTAGACGCAGCTCCGTGTAGGAGATCCAGCCTCAGGGCTCTTCTCACACTCATCACTGCTGTTTCCATGGCTGTAAATGACTCCAGGAAGGGATTCTCCTGATCCATGTCTGAACCAGTAAACACTGTGTTCTCCTGCACAGCTCCCAGTCTCTATCGTACACTGCAGGCTCACAGAGTCTCCTGGCTGCAATGTGTCAGACACAGGCTGCTGTACCACAGTCCTGCTGTTGGAGTCTTTACCTGAAAAGCAAAATAGTCATGATGACAGCCCTTTGAGAATAACAATGGAAAATACAGATCCTCAAAAATTGTTCTTACAGATTTTTGGGAACTGAATCGATGTTCTTCTAGCCATCCAAGAAATCAGTAACTTCTTGGAGAACAGCTGACATTCTTCTCTCTTTTTATTGTATTACTGCTTATTAGTATATATCAGGTAACACTATACATTAACTGCACCTACATAATACCTAAATAAAAATTATATGATAATAACAAACATTATAATCATATAATGTCTTGTATTAATGTATGAAGGTAGATGAATATAATTAATTTCAATTCAAAGAAATGAAGTGTGTAAAGTGTACTTTATATTTTCATGATTTTCGTGACTTTACATTTGGTTTATGTTGCCCCTTTTCCACAGGAAGGTATTTATTGTTTTTGCATATTTAGCTCTTGATGTGTTTTGGTATTTTTGAGCATTTTGCTGTAGTACCTGCATAATTTAATTCAAGAGCCGAAGAGCTGTTTGCCCATTACTAGTTTGTCTATCTTTTAACATTAAAGAAAAAGTATACATAGTAAAAGGAATTACTTGGTTTCGTAGTTCCTCCTATTTATTTTCTTATGCACACAAAAGTAAGTTTTTCCGTTCAACCATAGCACTACAGCGAAAAGCAAAACGTCATGGCAAATACAATTATGCTTTATTCCAATACACATTGCTAATTTTTCATTATTATTACATTTATTCAGCATAATATCTTCAAAGGTTTCATGATTTAATTTGCAATCTTCTGGCCTGAAATCTTTTCCTGCTACACTGAAGACTCTCTCAGCGTGTGCAGAGAAAGCTGCAGCCAAAGGGTTGGCATCCTCTGATAAACATGGTTGGTTCAGGTATCGGTGACATTATGTGAACCTTTCATGGCAGGAATAGGGACTAGTTTGACTTTTGATGCAGGAAAAGTGTTTGGGACGTTTCTTAGGTTAGAAACTGCCGTCACTGCAGCCAACACTGACTTTTAAGGAGAGACACTCAGCTCTTCCTATGAGCAGATCCACCATGGTGCACAAAATGACAGTATAATTATTATTTTAGGTGACACTTCAAATGTTGCATTATTTCATTCTTTACAAAACGACATTTTTATAACAATGATGTATAACAATGTTAATGTGTTTATGTATAATTCATATTTAAATTAAAGTTCATATTTTAGTTAAAAGCTACACCTACAGTACGTATATGAACTTGAATTTGAATCCAAACCCTTTTTCGTTCTTCTTCTTTAAATTCAAATATAAATTTCAATGCCACAACCTGTTTTCAACCACAATTCAAATGTAATTCAGATTAACAAAATGAACTGAAATTCAAGTTCATATATGTATTCAAAATCCTGAATTTTAGGATACGTATTTGAGAATTTCATTCTCAAATCAGTTCTGAATGGTGCACATCCCTAGTTCATATGTTAAATCATGCATTTTTTTTTTCAGAGTGAATACACACTGACTGCTCAGATAAATAACGTCAAAAATAATTTTCTTTTGTTGCTTAAGATTTTTGCACAGTCCTATACTGTATATAACAACTCAAACATTTTTTTATGTTATTTGTTTTAAAGAGGCTGCAATGTGTAACATTAACATCTGTATAAAGAGAAGGTTAGGCTTTTGGCTGACAGCAAGCAAAATGCAACAAATTGTATAATAATAATAATAATAATAATAATGAATGATTTTTGTTTGATGTTTAGAAAAACATTTATGGAACAAAGCAGACAATAAGGTATCTTTGCTAATTTTATATTGACAAACAACTAAACTGTCAAAATTATTTTGCAGGGAATAATCTTACTGACATTATAATAAAGCAAATATGAAAATAGTTGGAATCTCATTTACCTGTGATTATGACAAAGGTTCCATTCCCGAAGGTGACCTCATGAAGAAACACAGCAGCACAATAATACACTGCAGAATCTGACGGCTCCACGTTACAAATAGTGAGGTTAAAACTCCCCTCTGCATTCAGTAAGGAGTAACGTTTTATGCTTTTATATTCCTTGTAAAATTCACCAGGTACGTAGAGAAGTGCTTTCGCCATGGGCTGGGGCTTCCGACCAACAGCTTGCTTAAACAAAGTAACAAAAGTTGTTTCTCCTTGACAGAAGCATGTCAGGGTCACACTGTCTCCAAGCTGAACCCTCATCAGGTGACTGGGCTGAACAACATCTGTAGTCAGTGCAGTGTCTGCAAAAACAGAAAAACAAAAAAAATCATAATCAAATAAGACATATAATAGTAATCTAAATAACTATTAACTATGATGCAGATTAAATGGCCAAATTCCACTGATCACATCATACAGATAAATGAAAATATTAAAATCCCAAAATAATTTATATTATAGGGCCTTACTAATGAAAATGAGAAGACCAAAGAGTCTGAACATTTTTGTGCTTCCACTGTTTAGAATAAACTGCTCTGCTGCTAAGTGAGAGATCATGGTCGTGGTCGGGATGAAAGGGCAGGAAACAGAGAGGAAACAGAGAGACACACATCAGGCTGATCTGATTGGCTGTTCACATGGGAACTTAAGTAACAGTGAAAAAGCATTTTAATGTGCACTTACATGACGTTTATTAATTTACTCCTTAACATCCAGTTAAAATGAGAACAATTAGATAAACAGGAGCAGATACTGAGCATATAAAGTTCTTTGTACAGAGTGCTGAGATACTGTGGGAGAGCATTTGCTAATCATCTCTCTCAGACAAGCTCAGCACAGTATGAGTCTGTTATCTATCTGATATTAGACAGTCTCTCATACAGTAATAATAATTGATACTTTATTGGTCCCTGTGGAGAAATTGTCTTAACTTCTCTCTCAACTTGCTCTCTTTTTTTTAGAGTAAACAGAGTAAGTTGTCTGCGAAGGGCAGCCACCCATAGTGATGCCCAGTGAGCTGGGGGTTAAGGGCCTCGCTCAAGGACGCAGAGATGTGCTGTGGCTGGGTTTGAACCAGCGACCATCTTATTACAAGCACACAGGCATTAGATCTTCTAATCACACTTAAAAGGCAGATTAAATGTTCTTTCCACCATGCAAACAGAATGTAAATTGTAGCTTTACTGCTTAGATTTACATTCACACATTTGCATTTAAAACAAGCATTTTAAGTGATGTACATGAGAGTAAATGGTGAATCAGTTTATTTGCCACTCTACACATTACATTGGCGCCCATTATAAGTAACTGTACAGTGACATTGCAGTTCCTCAGTTGCTTTGATGCATTTCTGGAATCACCCTTAACATCTGCAAAACTGTAAGTGCATTTCCCAAAACAATTCGTGCAAACAGCACCACACAGATGGACTGTCTACAAAAAAAGTCATAGAGGCCACCAGCAGCCCGAATACCACACCGTAAGGCCGTATGTTAGGATGCTCTCTATGGCAGAGCGGTAGGAGGCCACCAGCAGCCCGCATACCAGACCGTAAGGCAGCATGTTAGGATGCTCTCTATGGCAGAGCAGTTGAAGGTCCCGATCAAGAAATCCGACAAGTTTCCCCAATAAGCCAGTAACCCCGCTTCATAGAACAGGCCACAGGACTGGTTTTGGTGAGATAGTCCGAGTAGTAGGTAGAAATCAGGATGGAGACTGAGTGTGGGTCTAACAGGTGAGCAGATGTAGGACAGAATGTAGAGCCCTCTGGTGGAGTGCCTGTGCATGACTGAATGTATGGTTTGGGTCTGATGGTCTGAATAGTTGGTAGAAATAGGCACCTTCCTACCTGATGTGGTAGGTCTAGATAAGGGGTCACCAACATGGTGCCCCAAGGATGCCCCCAATGACCACATGAGTTGCCCGTGGACCTGTTCTATAAAATAGCACAACTCACCAGCGAACATCATCTAAAATTTAATTTTGTCCTGTTTCTAATCTATCACATTTGCATTTATATAGATTTGAAATTGAATATAAAAAAGCATTTAAAACATGTTTATCATGCATGAAGTTTAGACATGTTTAGGAGGGCGTTTAAAACTGATATCAAACTTCGTATGGCTCAGTACCCGTGAAGTAGCTCTCCGTTTTAAAAAGGTTGGTGACCCCTGGTCTAGATCTTGCAAGTTTGTTTGTACTGGCTGTGTGAACATACTGTAGCACTGTTAAGAATATGCAACACAGCCTGAGTTGGGGATCTGCTGTATGCATCAGTAATATAATGCTTTGTCCTTTTCTAGGCTGTTCATTAAGACATAAAGCCTGAAAGTTTTCTGAATGGCATTAATGAAATTGAGCACTGCCCCCACCTGCTGGCCAATTTATTAAAACATTGAAATCGCTGTCTGCACAGGCTGACGTGTCATTTAAGTCTGATAATTTTCTATGAGTCAAACGGCAAGAAAATGACAAGAAGTTAAAAACATGGAGTTAGATGAAGGAGAAAAGATTACAAATTTGAAGATTATGAAATCAGGACATGTCAGCTAAGTCAGCCAAGGTGGGTCTTAAACATATGGACGGAAGTATGAGCGCTAAACTTAAACGGGTTCACTTGTAACCGCTGCCACCAAATTTCGTTAAATTGCTGGGGAGGTCCAGATACATGAGACAGGAATAGAAGGATTATTCTTTATTAATATACAGACGAGGGTTACAACCCTCCCTAGGGCAATAGAAGGGGATACCTGCCACGGGACATTCTAAAACGCTTAATGTGAAAATGCGTAACGCAACTTAATGTATTAAAACAGTCACCACAAATCACCAAATTTCTCGCGAATGTATCTGGCCATAAAGACTTACCTGACAAGAAATCAAAACCGAAATGCTAGGAATATGGACTTTAAGCCTTTTCTTTATGGGCGTCAATGGAGGGGAAAACGCTTGACGTAAGATGAAGTCCATATTCCTAGCATTTCGGTTTTGATTTCTTCCCTGGCATGGGTGACGGGTACACCACGTTCCCAAAGCCACGTTAGCCTCGAGCGAACTGCCCGGAGAAACCGCTCACACCAGCGCTGCAACCCGATCTCCTCCCCTTTTAAACACACATTTCTATGGCGTTAAATTAGTGCCAAAAGTCGTGCGCATAAAAACAGAAAATCCATGCTCTCTACGCGCTCGCGATTGCACAGCACTCACTCACTCGCTCGCCGTTAAATTAGGGCCAAAAGTCGAACCACGCGCGTGCGTGTGCTCGAGTGCTGAAAACCCATCCCCTCTACGCGCTCGCGTCTGCACAGCACTCGCTCGCTCGAATTTCCCGCTTCGTCTTACCGTATATAAAAGAATGGGCCAATGTACGGTAAATTGCATTGTGAATAAAATTTCTTAATACAACATCACAAAGCCAATTTAATAAATTCAAATCCTGGGAAGAACGCTCCTCAGATATTAGTTCTCGGGTTAGTGTTAGCAGACTATAGGCGAAACCACCTTAAGTGCTATCTGTTAATGTTTATTAAATTAGCATTAAAATGGAGAGGTTTATAATATCTTTTGTCCTTGTAGCTGCTAAATACACTCATTATTAAAGCCATAAAGTTGTCTGCCTACTACATTGGAATCTCCACTGAGTAAGTGTTTTTGATGGATTTTATTTAACTTTATTATACTCTGGTCCTTAGATCTAATGTCATACTTCTTCACTTATATTGTTTGTGAAAAGGTTTACCACGGTCAAACAGAGCAGCCACTACATCATCATACATGAACAAGCACCTCACAAAACAAAAACATTTCATTTTCATAATTAAAACTTTTGAATGGTAGGCCTAGTGTGTGGATCAGAGACAAGATCTTGACACCTCATTAACTATAATTTGTTCTGTGAACAGCTCAGATACCACCTTCTCGAAAGTCTTCTGCATAAAATAGAAATAGGATTCAGCGCGACTCCACTAAATTTGGATTACCTGGAGTTCCTTTGTCATCAGGAGCTGTATCTTCTGCAGGCCCTGTCTAATCACATTGAAGTACCTCCTGCTATCACCCTGGCTTTGCAAGAGCTCTTTGACCTTGTGAGGGCACATCTGGAACGTCCAGCCCCATGTGTCACACAGGAAGTCGCTGCCACCAATAGACGACCCAAGATTTTGATTGAAGAACAATGTTTGAAAGAAATGCTCCATACTCAACTTCCTGTGCCTTGCATAGCCACACTGATGGGTGTTTCAAGAAGAACAATCTTAAGAAGAATAAAAGAGTATGAGCTCTGTGTTAGGGAACTTGACAATTTGGTTTCTTCTGTCAAGAATGATCTACCAAATGCAGGCTACAGGATAGTCAATGCAGGCTGCAGTCAATGGGCTACAGGGTTCGGTGGAGAAGAGTTGCAGCCTCCATGCATAGGGTTGATTCCATGCGCATCATATAAAGGTTGTCAAGTCTTGGCTGTGTTGTACGCAGAATGTACCAGGGCCTTTGTCTCTAGTACACGTGGACACAAACCACAAGTTGATCCGGTTTGTATTACCAGCAAATTTATTTGGAGTAAACCCTGGGTGGATTGGTGTGAGGTGGTGGTGGGGCTTTGGAGAAGATTTCCTGCCGATCAACACTAGCAACTTATATCTATCTGTCATGGAGGTCTCGGGACTCACAGATATTCAGAGACATGTGGATAGTTTACCAGTGGTTTTCAGCAGGAAATAGTTATTACTACAAATTGTCACCCCCCCCCCCGCCCCCCACAGAAACTGGATCTGGCTATAGTGGGAAAATCTTTTTTTTTTTTTTATTTGTGAGAACTTGAAAGCAAAACAAAACTTGGAAAAAATATATGCTCATTCACCAATTTTCTAATCTGGGGTCTAAAGTGGTCAGGCTTGCAAGTGTATTTGGTTATTTGTCTATCCTAGCCTGTTGCAGTGTATATTTCCTGTATATTTTGCATGTAAAAAATGTTGTTTGTTATGTCAGTGCTTAATATTATCATGTAGTCTTCATGAACTTTCTTCATCTTGGCCAGGGACTGCATTTGAAAAGTAGCCACTTGACTAAAATTGGCACATTTTCAGAAATGCCAGCAACAATACTGATAATGAACACCCCTCTAACTGACTCTCAGTTGGTTTAGAAAAAAGACTTTTAAGAGAAAAGAAAGCCTTCCTTTGGTTTTGCATTTTTCTCTTTTTTGTTGGCTGTGCACAATATATTAGAAGAATACCTTACAATTATATTAGTTAAGAAATAACAGATTGCGTATATACAATATTAAGGTGATAACAACAACCCTCACTGTCTCTAGGTGCTGCTTCAGACAGGGCATTCTGCAGCAGGGACACCACCCGTCGTGCAGCATCCAGCAAATCTCCCTATCACAACAGCCCACATAACAGAATAACATTAGTGTATGATTCAGTAGGGCTAGTCCAGGTCTGGAAAGTAGTTGGGCCAGATTTTTAAACCAAGAAATTTAGCTGGGCCAGACATTTTCAGCGGCCCAGTAAGCAACAGGTAATGGCATTTTAAACAAACACAAATCAAGGTACATTATTTTAAAAAACTACAACTGAACAGAATCTGAGAGCAATATTTTTTTTCACTTCTGAAATGAGAAAAATATTTTGGTCGTATCTGACCTAGACGCATCCCAAAGAAAAAAAATGCCTATTAGATGGTAAACAGACATAAAGAAAAAGGGAAAAATCGTCTATAATCATCATCCGCTTATACTGTGGTGATCCATTTCACCCACACAGGCATGATCACCATTAGCGGTTTCCACATTATTGTCGAGGTGACTATTCACTTTACCTCTGCTTTCTCCGACATCTTCCTGATTCTGCCGCCAACAAGGGGCTCATAGGGTGGAGACTGAGGGTGTTAAACAGACCAATCTTTTGTCACTGAATGCAACAAATAATGTATTTATCTGTCAAAAGTCCAGCACCAGGAAAAGCAACAGAGTGACAGTAGAAACTGTAATAATAATGGAAGTGCGCCGCCCTACAGGGAAGGAGGAGTGATGGGAGTCCCGGTGGTGGCTAAGCGCGCGTGGGGAGAGGCGTCGTACTGTGAGGCTTCATGAACTTCCGATGGGGCAGTGCTGTCATACAGCGGGGAGCCTGAGAGGGGCACTGTGGCCGGGTGCGAGAGCCCTGGGTAATGAGTTGTAGAGCTGCGCAGTGTCACGATCGGGTACAAGCAGGCAGGCGATCGTGCGGGCAAGGCGTGCAAGGAGCAAGCGGACAGGCAAAAACGGGAGTTTAATTAGGAAGCGCGGACGGGGAAACATCTCACGCATACAAACATCAATGACAGACACTGGACTCAGGTAAGACACGGACTGAAATACACAGGACTGAGCAAATTAACTAGATACAGCTGGGTACAAATCGGGAGAAAACACGTGGGTAATCAGGGGGCGTGGCACACAGGAGGAGCGGACGAGCCGGGCATGACACGCAGGAACTGAGAGCCCAAGCTGTTGGACATTCCACTGGACTAGGAGACTGGGGTGAGTGAGGAGGAGCTCATTGACCACAAACTGGGATACTGGCTGTGTGTGAGCAATGGGGTGGAGATTAAGGAAAGACGTTAAATCAGCATGCAGTGTTGCCTGGAAACAACAACAAATATACTAGTGTCACTGTACTAAAACAATATCAAAATAATGCCTATTTTTTATTCATTTTACTTGTAGAGTGCAAAGTACAAAGGAAAACAAAGAGTAACTATGGCGAAATAAATCAAAGCATGTCCCAGAATGATGGGCCTGAATGGATCAGGACAGAAGAAGGCGAAAGTCCTGTTAACGAGGTGAGACGATGCAGACACAGGCCAGGATGTGGGTATAGGCGAGAACAAGAGGGAAGACGGGGGCCCGAGACTCAGCATGGGGACAGGTGGGGGAGGGGAGGCACGGGCTCACCTGGAGCTGCTCCCGGAGGTGCCGCTATGACTCATGGGTAACATGCCGGAATGGGACGGCACCTGTAGGCTGGACCAGTTGTCATGGGAGGGCAACATGGACAGACAGGTAGACGAGCTGTCTGAATAAGCAGCTGCAAGTATAAAACAATAAATGAAGCAGGTATGTGGTGGGCAGTGTTACAGCGTCCTTAATATGGTCAATACAGAAAAGGCATGTTATCATGTTATGTATATACTGCCTCCAGTTACTTAATGCCTAACTTTAATACATTGATTGATTTGTTCACTGCTGCAGCCTGTGTCAACTTTCCTTTCAGACAGATGTAAAGTCCATTCTGTTTTTGTTCTGTGTAGTTTTTTTTGAACAGCATATGGCTGAATTCTGTTAAACCTCAGACTGAAGAAAATTGTGTTAATTGAAAAGCAAATATCAAAAACTCAGTCTGCAGGAATGTTTTTCTAAATATTTCTGTGGACTTTTGGAAATTTCACGAAATTCCATTGCTCCATTACATAAACACTGAGTGAGATTTCATTCCCATTACTGCAACGTATGAAGAGGATTATGACTTATTACTTTAGGTTATCGGACTGAGTGAGTTTTGGAAATTTGCTCTTCGATAACTGAAGCAGTGCTGTGAATGCAGAGGTTATATGCGTCGCATATCAACAGAACTGTATGTTTATGTCTTGTCTTAATTATTTTGATTAAATGTCTAACTATTCCCAATATGTGTGAACATACTTGGCCAAATAAAGCTGATTCTGATTCAGTCAGAGGGTAATCGTCGGTGTGCTGTACTATCGTGGTGACCCACACAGAGAGCTTAGGACCATGATTTCAGTGTGTGCTTGTGTGAGGGGACAGGCAGGGCGGCGGCTCACTGGGTGATGCACTCCTGTGGGTATAGGGGCTGGGATAGGGGGCGGAGCAGTTACTCCTCAAGGAGGAGTAACAGTCACAGCCGTGGGGGGAGGAGAGGGAGAGGGTGCTCCCAAACTGGGGGTGTGGGTTTGATGAAGAGCAGAGAGACCCTGAGCCTGGGATGAACCAGCTGCCTACTGAAACGAAAGCGGATAAAGACAGAAACTAGAACCTCAAACTAAACAACACAAACAACAATATCAAGTTATATTCAATCATTAAACCGTTATATATTTAATCTAAACAATAGTAATAAATATCGTTCCGATTCAAAATATCATTTACGGGTGAATCTTATGACTTGCATTGGGAAACAGGAAACGGGCCAAGCTGCAGGGCCAGTTCAAAGGCATAGTGCGAGGCGCCCAGAAAGGGGGCGAGGTCTGGGCGGAGTCAGCTAAAGAAGAAAAAGGCCTGACCTTTTTCTGGATGCTGTGGACTGTGTTTGTGTGTGAGCTGCAGCTGCATGTTCCTTACATTTTTTTTATTAACACCAGCACCGTGAGGTTTGGCCTGGACTGGGTCCTGTCCTGCACGGTTGAAGACATGTTGACTGATGGTCAGCCCGTGTTCTGTTGGATCCCACAGAAAGGAAATGGGAATCCCGTTTGGATCGGATGCTGACAGTTGAAAAAAAACTCATGTCTGTGTGTTATGAAAGAATATCAATAAATGTTTCCGAAAGGGGATGACTCATTTGGTAATTATTTACGGCTTATGTTATGGCTGAGAAATTTACAGTCTTTACTAAAGTCTGACTTCTTTCGAGTCACCTTTAATATAGATTGGACACTCTCTATGCTATGTACAATACTTATATAGATGGTACATGTTTACTTGCTTGCACAGATGGTTGATTAGGTAATTAGTGTAAGTGTGTGTGTGTGTGTGTGTGTGTGTGTCCAATCGCATGTATGTCCAAGGTCCATAGTAAGTAATATACACTGATCAAGAGATGCCTGAAAGTGGATGAAAGAGGACATTAGTGGGTGTATCACTTAGTGTAACGGGTGCAGGAAAATGAGCAGGACTGCAAGCCATATAATGACCCACTGTCCTTATCTAGCTCTTAATACAGTATGCATACAGTGATGTATCTACAATGGACAGCTACTATAAGCAGATAGCACAGTACAGGTGCTTAATCTGTATGCTATTTCCATCCATCCATTGTCCAAACCGCTTATCCTACTGGGTCACAGGGGGTCCGGAGTCTATCCCGGAATCAATGGGCACGAGGCAGGGAAGAACCCAGGATGGGGGGCCAGCCCATCACAGCTCACACTCACACACCATTCACTCACACATGCACACCTACGGTAAATTTAGCTACTCCAATTAGCCTCAGCATGTTTTTGGACTGCGGGGGGAAACCGGAGGAAACTAGCAGCTTTGTGTGGTAATTGTTTGTATTAAAAACACATTGGATCAAGTCAAATTATTTTTATGAAGAATTAACATCTAAAAGCTGCTAGTAGACCGTGGGAAAATAATTTTTCTATTTTCTTTCAAAAGTAGGTATTGCAATTTCCATCATATGTAAGAGGGCCTGCCCATCAGAGTAATGTACATCCTGTGACATGTATTGACTATCAAGACAAACTGAAACACGGTGTATTAGGCTGTCAATGAGTACTGGACTAGGGTGAAAAACTGCCTGATAATCTACCTATTAACTAGAAGAGTACAAACTGGAGACGGATCCCCTAATACAGAGGGATTAACGTCTGTGCCACATCCAGAACCATTCAGTGTAGGAGTCTGGTGGTTCTACTGGATACTGACAAGTACCCAGCCCCTTTGTTCCCTCTGATAATCATCAGTCCTCCTCTGAATGCCTTCACCACTCTATTCCTGAATAGGTACACATTTAAATATGCTAGCAAGATCAAGGTATTGGGATAACTGTTAGGTTCGCTGTTCAGAGAGTTGCAGTGAAAACCATCATACACAGTGGCCCTTTCTGGATAAGATTACCTCCCTCTGATCTAACAGGTCAAGATCAAAGCAAGGTGCATTGCAATGTCTGACACCCAGCACACTACAGCATATAAAATACAGGTATCCATCGCCTTCCGCATTTGGAACCAGGACCACTTGTTGCAAGTCAATTTGGGCATATCTCAAGTTATACGAGAGAGGCAAGACATTAAGGACAGTATACACAGTACTGAAATAATAATGTACATATTAAACCACAGCACTTAATAAACAGATACTGCACTTACATTTCACAAAAAAAAAATAAAGCACAGATTGCACTAAGAAATCAAAAGATGCATGTGCTAGCAAACAGTGGGAGCTGAGGAAGAAGCAGTGGTGAAATACTTTATTGTACAGTACAGTAAGTTTCTTTTTATAGAATGAAATAGCATACAGGGGGCGGCATGGTGGTGCAGTGGTTAGCACTGTTGCCTCACACCTCTGGGACCCGGGTTCGAGTCTCTGCCTGGGTCACATGGGTGTGGAGTTTGCATGTTCTCCCCATGTCGTCGTGGGGTTTCCTCCCGCAGTCCAAGAATATGCTGAGAATATGCTGAGGCTAACTGGAGTTACTAAATTGCCCGTAGGTATGCATGTATGAGTGAATAGTGTGTGAGTGTGCCCTGTGATGGGCTGGCTCCCCATCCTGGGTTGTTCCCTGCCTCGTGCCCATTGCTTCCGGGATAGGCTCCAGACCCCCCACGACCCAGTAGGATAAGCGGTTTGGACAATGGATGGATGGATGGAAATAGCATACAGATCTTATAAGCACCTGTACTGTGCTATCTGCTCATAGTAGCTGTCCATTGTAGATACATCACTGTATGCATACTGTATTAAGAGCTAGACAAGGGTCATTATATGGCTTGCAGTCCTGCTCATTTTCCTGCACGCGTTACACTAAGTGATACACCCACTAATGTCCTCTTTTATCCACTTTCGGGCATCTCTTGATCAGTGTATATTATTTACTATGGACCTTGGACATACATGCGATTGAACACACACACACACTTACACTAATTACCTAATCATCCATCTGTGCAAGCAGGTAAACATTTACCATCTATGTAAGTATTGCACATTGCATAGAGAGTGTCCAATCTATATTAAAGGTGACTCAAAAGAAGTCAGACTTCAGTAAAGACTGTAAATTGGCAGCCATAACATAAGCCGTAAATAATTACCAAATGAGTCATCCCCTTTCGGAAACATTTATTGATATTCTTTCATAACACACAGACATGAGTTTTTTTTCAACTGTCAGCATCCTTCTCGATTGTCAGAAGCTCTGCGCTAGAGGGAGGTTTACTGGTCTTATACTCTTCTGGCACCTTGTGTGATTCCTGACTTGGGACATCAGTTTGGCTCCTTCTGTATGTGGTTTACATTGTATTTGTTCTTTAAAGTTGCCCCTTCAGAATTAGACAGTGTAACCAGCTTGCCACATATTGCCTGGATGACATAAGGTCCGGTAAAATCCGGTTCCGTTCTTCCTCCTTTCCGTCCCCGCTTCCTCATGTTGAACAGAAGCGCCTCATCTCCAACATGATAAACTGTGCTTTGGTACCTCTTTTGTATTCGTTTACCACATGCCTGCTTCTGTTTTTCCTGTGACTAGGAGATGTTTTCAGCTGTTGTTGCTTATTGTCTCAACTACTTTATTTTTTTCATCAAAAAACGTGCCGTAGCTTTTCTCATCGGGAAGAATAATTGTGGAAAGCTGAAGTGGAAAAACATTCATAGCAAATTATTATTATTCACAGATCATTATAAAGAGTCATTTTCTAAATGCATTAAGAACAATGTAATTTGCTGTTTCAAGATATGTTTTTAAATAACTACTTGTCAGTCATAAGAAACTCTTCAACACACATGATCCGATCTTGCCACAAATCATTTTTAATCTCACTTTTGTTGCCAGCAGTTCAGACATTAATGGCTGTGTGTTGAGTTATTTTGAGGGGACATCAAATTTACACCATTATACAAGCTGTACACTGATTACTTTACATTCTATCAGAGTTTCATATCTTTAACGTTGTCCCTTGAAAAGATATAATAAAATATTTACAAAAATGTGTGGGGTGTACACTTTTGTGAGATACTGTATATTAAGGGATTGATTGTCAATAATATCAGTAATTCCTGATGTAATGTTAAAAGAATAGAGCCTGTCTCACACAGTTCTAAAACAACCTCAAAAACAGACTTACCATTTTATGTCATCATTCGTTTTCTCATCCAGGCCATTGGTTTGGGGATGATATGCAGCAGTGATCAACGGCAGAACAGGGGCTCTGAACGCAGTATGGATTAAAAAGGAATTAACCATCTCTCTCAATATAAAATTAGGATCATTTATTCTCTACAGAGGCCCCCATAGAATAGTGCATCCATCCCCTCACTCATGTTTAGACAGACGTAAGGCAACAGGCCAATGACATTCAGAACAGCAACAACATCAACAATTGTACAGCTAGTTTTAAAATTTAATAAAAAAGACAAACCAATTAGGTAATATTAATGAAATTATTAAAATGTGCAGATTAATAGTCAGAAATAATTTGCGATTTTAAGAGCGGAAAGGATACATTAAAACTCAATTACATTTATCCCTTAATAATAAAAAAAAGGTTTTTGAATTTTACATCATGATAAATGAGAACTATATGTGATTACTAATTACTGTTGACTAATTTCCTGTCTGGACGTTTCCCTCCTCATTGTTAAAAGTCATTATATGTCTGGGTGCCAGTCAGTGGAAGCACACAGACATGTTGGCCAGCTGTCATATTCATTCAGCACCAGCCCATCAAGTAGAGAATTCAGCACCACGGACAGTGACCTGTGTTACAATGACATCAGGTCATTGGCTCTAAATATTTTTCTAGAAATAACTAAATGGCTCTATTGTAGAAATTTCCAGCCAGAGTCTTGTGGTGCGTTCGTTTTTCTCTCGGAACTTGGAAATTCCAAATTGGGTGACATCACATCCAACAATCTCCCGTTCAAGCTAGCACAACTCGGAACAAACATGGCTGCCTCCATGAATACGCTGCTGTGTTGTTGCTTTATATTTTAGCAGTTATGGAGTAAGATTATTATTTCAGACAAATAAACAAGAAACAGGAACTAGTCAAACCACATTAAAAGCTTTATAAAGTATTTTAGTACATTCATAGCGATATTCTTTTTTCGAGAGGCAAACAAACTACAAACAAACCAAAAACACTAACAAGTCTGGTAAAAATCTGATATTGCATGTTAGGATACTGTTTACGGTCACAATATGGTATTCTCTAAATCGAACACGTGCAATTACATTAATAATTACTAATAATTATAAATAATAATAATAATAAATGGGCGGTATGGTCGTGCACTGGTTAGCACTGTTGCCTCACACCTCTGGGACCCAGGTTCAAATCTCCGCCTGGGTCACATGTGTGTGGAGTTTGCATGTTCTCCCCATGTCGTCGTGGGGTTTCCTCCGGGTACTCCGGTTCCCCCCCACAGTCCAAAAACATGCTGAGGCTAATTGGACTTGCTAAATTGCCCGTAGGAATGCATGTGAGAGTGCATGGTGTGTGTGAGTGTGCCCTGCGATGGGCTGGCCCCCCATCCTGGGTTGTTCCCAGCCTCGTGCCCATTGCTTCCGGGATAGGCTCCGGACCCCCCGTGACCCAGTAGGATAAGCAGTTTGGAAAATGGATGGATGGGATAATAATAAATTTAACAAAATAAACATTTTTAAGGATTTGTAAAATAGAATTAATGTTGAGTGTGTAAGCCGCCATGTTGAAATTACGTCACAGGGGCAACTCGGACAAGAAGATTCTGTCAGACATTAACGTCATAAAAGAGGCGTTTCTAATGGGAAGTGATGTTTTTCGTGACGTTTTTGTCCGAGTTGGAGTGAAATAATCAAACGCAGCATGTGTTCCTATTTGAAGAGAATATTCTATTTTTATTCTAAGGAACTACAGAAAATCAGCTCTGCATGTGATCTCCCCTTTACTGCTCGAGCAGGGCACACGCACATCAACAAGTGTCAAGGCAGCAAGTGCATGCAAACAACTTCTCAGGACGGTTACAGTATAGGACCTTCAGAAAGAGCCAGACTGCGGCGTCATTCAGAGATTCCATTGTCTAAGGCTTGCACTAAAACATTACAGCATATTTAAACAAAGTAGCATGGCACCTGTGTCAGAATCCCTCCCTGCCTTGTTCTGTTCTCTCTTTGTTGTCCCCATTTAGCCAGCACATGTCACTGGCCATCCTGACTCCTCTTTTGATTGTGGGTTTTAAGGATATCAGTGGGTCTGTGTTTTCATAATTGTCCCCCAGGCCACCATGCTGCTCAGCCCTTGATTCCAACTACAGTTGCAATCAGGTGGTTCTCAATCTACTAGGACTGTATAACAGGATTGGCCACCTGTTCTACCTTTACTCGTTCAGCCGCATTCATGAGTCTGGCCTATAGGTTATTCAAATTTTGTCCTGCCAAATTTACCGGACAGGAGGTGGACACTGCAAATGAATGTGTGAATACTCCAATACCTACATCTTTACAAGTTACCTGAAGTGGTTTGGTAAATGATTGTGAGGTTGGAAGTCCTTCTTGATGTCTGTTTGCAGCTCATCCACCAGCAACTGCACGAGTTGTCGCTCCCAGAGGGAATCCCACTCTCGGTCCGCTGGAGGGTCCATCTCACTGTAGCTGGAGTATGTTTCCATCAGTCACTTGGCGTGGGGCTCACAGAATTTACCAGGCTCCTGTTTAATCTGACGCACCTTAGTCCAGTCCATGCATCTGGGGAACTTCTCTGAAAATCTCTGGCAGATTCTTTGCAGCTATACTTGATATTGGGTACTTGCCGCAACTAAGTAATGGGTTGTTGAATCAAAGTCCCGTTCCATGTCAAAAATAACCCCATTTTAGGGTTTTGTTAAACAACTGGTCTAATTTGGATGCAGAGGTTCTGCACGGAAGGCCCAGTCTCTGAAGGGCTGTGGCATAGCGAGGCCTGTTCTGCCTGGAATCCGGCAGGTCACTGGCAACATCCCCCAACTCCTTCATCTATAAGGTCGGGAAACCAGAACGTTTACTCCCCCTTATGGATAAGGACATACCAACGTTGGGGCAACTCCTGCTGCCTGAGTCTTCAACCAAGTCCAAAACAAAAGTATACAATGTTAGGAAGGGTAATTCAATGGTATGAGACTGAAACTAGAAACTGTAAATCGGATGGAGTTAAATAGCAATACTGTGGAAGAGGCATGGGAATTTTTTAAAAGCACATTGTTGCAAGTGCAAAAGAACTTCATACCCGTTTCCAGAAAAACTAAATCTAGGAAACTGCAACCAAGCTGGTGTCATGACCTGCTTGTACGATCCTCGTGTGTGCCACGCCCCCTCATTAACCATGTGTGCTGCCCCGATTGTAACCAGCTGTTTTCTGTCAGTTTGAGTAGTCCTGTGTATTTAGTCCACATTCAAGTCTGTTTCCCCAGTCCTGTCATTGAAATCTCTCGCTGTTGGTACCTGTTTTCATCAATAAACCCTCATTCCCGACTCTCCGTTTCCCGGATCCTTGATTCCTCGCTTCCTGCCTGTTCGTCCAGCACGCGATGTCACAGGTGGTTTACTACGAAAATTAAGAATAAAGTCAGGAGCAAAAGGGCTTTCTTCCACAAATGGAAATTAACTAATGATTTCAAAATAAAGCAGGAGTATCTACGTCTACAGGTTTAGTTAATAACAGTTATAAGGATGACGTTAAAAGTTTCTTCCAATATTTTAACTCCGAAAGAGCTCTAAAAGCTGAAAATCACTCATTTGCAGGATAGTAAGGGCCTTATAATTGAAAATGAAATTGATATAAATGAGTTTAATGATTATTTTACAATGGCTGTTCACAGTAGAATAGCTTACCACCATTTAGTACAAATACAACGATGTCTATGACCAATATATGTATAACTGAGGCTGATGTGGTACAAAGCCTAGCTAAGCTCAAAATAAATAAATCGCAAGGCCCTGATGGCATCTTATCTATAGTTTTAAAAGAGATGAGGGGTATTATTAGCCAACCTTTAACTTTACTATTCCAGAAATCATTATCTGCTGGTGTGGTATCTTCTGATTGATGTTAGATCATGTCTCATGTCCAGAGAGGCTACAACAGGATCTGGATTTAATTAGCGACTGGGCTCATACGTGGCAGATGAAATTTAACATAGATAAATATAAGGTAATCCATGCAGGGAGCAGAAATATAGTAAATATAGTAAAGTACAGATATTTTATGGGTTCCACTGAAATAAAGGTAGCTGATTACGAGAAAGATCTCGGTGTGTATGTTGATACTTCCATGTCCCACTCTTGCCAGTGTGGGGAAGCATTAAAAAAAGGCAAAAGGATGTTGGATTAAACTCCACACACCTAGAGATGTAAGTCAAGAGAAGTGATGCTACGATTATATAATTCCTTGGTAAGATCCCACCTAGAATACTGTGTGCAGGTTTGGTCACCATACCTTCAGAAGGACATTGCTGCCTTGGAAAAGGTGCAACGTAGGATGACTAGAATGATTCCTGCACTTAGAGGAATGTCTTATGAGGAGAGGTTCGCTGAGCTGAATCTGTTTAGCCTCAAGCAAAGGAGACTATGGGGGGACATGATCCAGGTATATAAGATTCTAACAGGTCGGGATGCTGTTCAGCCAAATGACCATTTCAATATTAATTTAAAATACTAGAACTCGTGGCCATAGTGGAAATTAGCTGGAGAACATTTAAAAATGAATCTGAGGAAGCACTTCAATTCAATTCAATTTTATTTATATAGCGCTTTTAACGACATGCATTGTCACAAAGCACTTTACATTTAACCGGCCAGAACCCCACCAAGCAAGCCTGAGGCGACAGTGGCAAGGAAACTCCCTCTAGCAGGAAGAAACCTTGAGTGGAACCTAGACTCAGAAGGGGACCCCATCCTCCTCTGGGCGACCAAGGAGCATGAAACTGCATTTACATTGACATTCATTAGAGTTCATATAGTTATAAAGTCCCAGTTGGTTTCATGTAGTTATATCCAGGAGTCCAGGTGCGGGTTCACACGGTGTAGTCGGCTCGGTATCAGCTCGAAAAAGAGAAGATGGAGAAGAGTTATTGCCCTACACCTAACCGGCAGGACTAAAGCAACTATGACAGCCTGCCTAAAAGAGTGACCTGGAAGGAAGCACAGGCATGAGGGTTTACAGAGGTTTTGGCGTCAAGCCACCTCCCATCCACAGCTTAAGTGATCGGCGAGAGTGGCAGGACGACAGCACCAATCCCCCCTTTCCCCTTCAATCTCAAATAACTATGAACCTCCAGATTTCCCATTCACCTTAGAAAAGAAGATTTAACTATCCAAAAGACTGGCGAAAGAGGTACATCTTAAGCCTTGACTTAAAAGCAGAGATTGTGTCTGAGTTCCGAACACTAATAGGAAGTTTATTCCATAGCTGTGGTGCTTTATGAGCAAATGCTCTTCCCCCAAAGGTAATGTTCTTTATTCTGGGTACGGATAGAATACCTCCATCTCGTCATCTAAGTGTATGATTCGGAACGCAAATGAGGTCACTCACATACTGCGGTGCAAGACCATTTACAGCTTTATAGGTTAAGAGCAGTGTTTTGTAGTCAACACGAAATCTAACTGGCAGCCAGTGCAGTGAAGATAAAATTGGGGTAATATGATTATATGTTTTAGTTTAACTATTGCTAGTAGCGGTTCAATCAATGCTGGGAGCATCGCTGAATAATTTTGATGGAACAGGGTCTAGCATACAAGTAGATGAATTTGAAGATAAAATTAAGTACATCAGTTCTGACTGGTTAACCAATATTCAATATTCAAAATGTTCTGTTTAATTGAGCATATTTTTGGTCAAAAAGTTTCATAAAGTCGTCACTGGAAAATAACCAGTGGTCTGGTTATTAGTCAGCTTGGACACCATAGTAAATAGGAATCTAGGATTATTTTTGTTTATTTCAATTAGTTCTGATAGATACTAGATGATTTGGCGGCACTAAGAGCCTTTTTGTAGCTACCCATAGCCTCTTTCCATGCTAGTTCGAACACCACTAGTTTAGTATGATGCCACTTACATTCTGTAAGGACATAAAACTTATAGGTCCTGCAGGCCCCAACTCTGATCAGCCTGCATCAGTCTATTTCAGAGCTCCGCTGGCCCAGGCAAGACTGGACTCAACTCGTCAAACCACCCCTTTTAAGGAAGGCAAAGGCCTGCCGGCTCCTGAGAGACTGGATAGGAATAACTGGAGCAGCACAGAAAAAGCAAGACCTTTCACCCCCGGAGTGACCAGAGTTCCACAATCAATCCACAGCAACAACAGCTGTCAGCCTCCAGACACAGACACCTTTTCCACTATAAACAGGATAACTCAGCACACATAGATGTTAGGGACAAATACACGCATGTTTGGTCTCGTTTGAATAGGCATGAGACGAGGAGTATTATACTCTCAGATTTAAGGCAGTATAGCTTTTCCTAAGAGAAATACAGAAACTTCGGCTCAACCCACCAAACTGAGAGAGATTCTCTCATGGTAGAACAAGGGAATTACAACCACCCCCTAAAGTGATCTGATTGGCTGGGGACTTGAGAACCAAGGTCAGCAATGCCCCTAAAATTAACCATTGACCGAAATTAGTCAGTCTTCAGAAACATGCCATCACCTGGTCTGGATACTTAAGGAAGGGCTTCAGAAGTAGTCGGGGAGTCACTCTGTAATCAGAGCTCCCGCAGAGAACTGGGTGAAAGTCTATCTGTAGTCAGATACTTTCCACAGAACTTTGTTCACTCTCAGCTGAGGAATGTGATTGTTTAATATTGTATTTGTCCAAATGTATTTACAAGTATGTGTCCACATGTCAATAATTGTATATTGTAGTATTTTTAATAAATGTTGTTTCGATTACTTTATGACTGTCTGATTTGCTAACTTCTTCATAAACTTTCCAGATTGGACTTCTATCCTTATTAGGACTATGGTGGTAAATACTATCTTGCAGCCTCTGGGTTAAATCCCATTTATTTATCCGGGTCCCAAACTTGACTGCCCAAGTTAAGTTAGGTGGATACCAAAACTACACCTCTGGAGTTCGCACACGCTGATGACAGGTACCGGTCTACCCTCTGAGGGGCGTACACACTATGTTCCTAGGCACCGGGCATAGTCCCTGAGACGCTCACATGGTAAGACAATGGGTGGCATCGGCGGAGGCCCAAAGTAAACCTCGTACAACCTTTTTTATTTTTAACTGAGCA
The DNA here is from genome assembly GCF_023856365.1 of Brienomyrus brachyistius. Lineage (NCBI taxonomy): Eukaryota > Metazoa > Chordata > Actinopteri > Osteoglossiformes > Mormyridae > Brienomyrus > Brienomyrus brachyistius. The sequence goes on along the minus strand of NW_026042615.1, from coordinate 116,331 downwards.
ATTTTCTCTAGTGGAATTAAGCATAGATGCTAAATAATCCGTAATGCTATCAAGTTCAGCAGAATTCGACATTAGTTTGGTTGAAAACGATAGCTCAGGGAGGTTATCGATAAAGTTACTTGCTGTATTTGACGTGATTGTACGTTTGGCATATAGAAGCGAGTCGGGGGGCTAATATTTTGAGCAAGGGAAATATTGAACGCAATAAGATGATGGTCAGAGATAATACTGGACTGAGGCAGTAGAGTTGAATACATGATATGAAGACAACTGGATCACAACTGGATCACGGGGGAATCATAAGCAGGGAAGAACACACAGGCAAACAGCAGCAGCAACATTAAAGGCAGGACTGAGAAGCACATTTATACAAGGCTAAGCAGGGAGCAAACTAGAGGCACCTGAAATGAGTAACACAAGGGCAGGAAGGAGAGGTAAAACAAACGCGGAACAGGCATGGCACGTTATACCACACTAGGGAGGAAACGGGAGGTTCAGGAGGGCAGGGTGTGGCAGGGATCCGTTTCAAAATTTAATTTTGGCTTGTACAAACCTTGGTAAAAGCTGCAAAAGATCGATCAACCACTTTCTGAGCTATTGTCTTAACAAACAAAGCATCTGTTGGGGTGGCGGTGTCTGGGGAATACCATGTGTAATACACCTTGTGAAGATTTATATGTAAAACAAAATATTTTTTGATTCTATCACACATATAGAAATTATCCATCCATCCATTTTCCAAACCGCTTATCCTATTGGGTCGCGGGGGGTCCGGAGCCTATCCCAGAATCAATGGGCACGAGGCAGGGAACAACCCAGGATGGGGGGCCAGCCCATCGCAGGGCACACTCACACACCATCCACTCACACACACACACCTACCGGCAATTCAGCAACTCCAATTAGCCCCAGCATGTTTTTGGACTGTGGGGGGAAACCGGAGTACCCAGAGGAAACCCCACAACGACATGGGGAGAACATGCAAACTCCACACACATGTGACCCAGGCGGAGACACGAACCCGGGTCCCAGAGGTGTGAGGCGACAGTGCTAACCACTGCACCACCATGCCGCCCCTTATAGAAATTATTCTAGGTTTAAATAGTAATTTAGCTGAGTAACTAGGCTGAAATTCTAGATAGTTGCAATTTTAAGAATTATTACTATTATTCACAGCTTTTAAGCATGCAGTTGGATGACGGATGGATGGATATTCAGCCACCAGAAATGCCAATTGTTGTTAAGAGGATCAAAGTCTGCAAAGTAGTATGCAGGGTTTAAGGCCAGAACACAGCATACTCTCCGACAGAAAGCATAAAGTTCACTGGGGGAATTTCTGTGGCCACTGCCTGAACAGCATGTGTGGAGAATGTTTATGAGGGTCGAGCCATGCAGAGCTGCTGGCCCTGGCATGTAATGATGAATCACAAATCAGTTAAAAATCGGTGCAAATGCATGAAGATTTAAACCGGCTGATGTGGAAAATGAATCACTATTGTAGGAGTACTTCACAGTACTTTAACAGAAAAACTGGTGTAATATTACATTTGATTTCACAATGTGAGTTTGACGTCAGATGTCACTGCGTATCACGTCGACATCGTACGTCAGTTTTTGGTTTTGAGCGAACGCGAGATGATGAATGAATTTGAAACTGAGGACGGCACAGTGGTTAGTGCTGGCTTCGGTCCAGGGCCCTTTCTGTGTGGAGTTCGCATGCTCTCCCCGTTTTCGCCGGGGACTCCAGGTTCCTCCCACGGTCCAAAAGCATGCAGGATAGGTTGACTGGTGAGTCTAAATTGGCCCTGTAGTTGTGTGAGTGTGTGCGACCTGCGGTGTGTAGGTGACTGCCTGGGCTTGGTTCCTGTCTGCGCCCCTTGTTCCCGGGATAGGCTCCGGTCTCCCCCGCGATCCCAGTTGGGATTAAGTGGTTTCAGAAAATGGATGGATGGACGCACCCCCCGATCTTCAATTGGCGGTGTGGCAGCATATTAGCTTTCCGGTAATCACAAACGAGGAGGAAACAGCGAGAAAAGCACAGACAAGACATAAACTGCATGCAAACATTGTAATAGACTGATAACATACACAAACAGGTCCACTGGCACCACCGTGAGCTGAGTGAAGATTATTAAAAGGGCAAAGCACGCTAAAAAGCTGCACATGCAAACCTTAGCTTATTTATTTGATTTATTTTTTTTTTATTTACTTATTTTGATTTGGGATTTTTTTCAACAGTATTTTATTCAAATTCAGTTGCACTGTTCACAACAGTGTCAACAGTTCAGAAAGATAAATATAAGAATATTTTTGAATATATTTGTCTGCAGCTCATTCTGCAAAAAATTAGAAAATTGTATCGTGAACTCAGAATCGTGAATCGTATCAAATGGTGAGTTGAATGTATCGTTACATCCCTAGTTCTTACAGTAGTACTATGGTATGGTGGAGCCACATGACAGGAAGGCAGTACATTGCGAAGTCTGTTAAGAACATCATTCGCACTGAACTGCCCTCCATTGACCAGCTGTACTTTAACTGCCACAGTAACAAGGTTCAGTCTATAATCCAGGACTCTGACCACCATCCACAAACACTGACTAGCAGATTCATGAACAGCTTCATTCGCCAAACAATTCAAACCTGCAGCTTTTGCATCCCCTGTAACAGTCATTTCCACGGCAGCTGCACTGTACAGCTGTTACTGCACTTTATCCACCACTGACCACGTATCATCCAGTTTTGTCCTGCTTTGTATCGCACTGTTTCTGCACCATGTTGTCTTGTACTCCCTTGTGTTGTTATGCACCATCTGTGTTGTTCTGAGCAGTGCCATGATGCAATATTACAAAAAGATCTTGAGGAAATGCAGAGTTCTGGAGGAGATTCTCACAGATCATGGCATGTGTTTATACTGAAGAAACTGTACAAATTGCTAGACATAAAACACAGGACTGGCAACTGTGGTACGTTTTAACACCTTGATAAAAAACTTAAAATCCATAGTAAGTAGGACAACCTCATAGAACCTTTACTAGTCATTGTTCAGAAGATTAACACGGATTAAAAACCATTACTATGAAAGCACGCTAATCAGTTAAGTTGATTATGTGGAGAGAGAGAAAAAAAACTGTCTTTGAAAAAGATCAACCATAGAACGAAGCTGCAGCATTGACACCCCCTAGTGGTGATTTGAAGATAGTTCTGTCTGTAGCAGCTAAGCAGTAGATTTGGCGTCAGGTGCCATGACAAACTCAGTGCTGCTCGGTTTGAACGGCAGAAGCACAAAAATAAAGGGGGCATCTACTGCACGCCCCCCACCCTTGAAAATGGTACAAATTATCATGCAACAGTTTTCTTAAGTAAGTCTTTTTGGGCGTCTGCAGAAACCTCCACGATGCGATTGCCCTGATTAAGAAGTGCGCAGCGGATACAATTTGGGATGCATCGTTCATCCGATTTATTAATATATAATTATTAGTATGTCTATATTATTTTAGAAACGTTACTTGACGAATATTTTTCATTGAGATTGATTCCCCGTTTAAAATTTTGGTGACACTTCATATTTTTTAAGAGAGACAGACAATTTGACGCATGCAATTTGCAGAAATATGTTGTGCCGCTATAAAGTACACAGGCAGCATGACAAACATAAGTACTCACTGAAGCCACGACATACGCCCGGCTGGCCCCAGCGGTACCCCTAAGAAGAAGGCTTTTTTCACAACCCACGACCATCACGAGGGCAAAAAAAACTGAATAGCCTAGAATTTAGTTAATTACAAGGCACATATTTATTGGAGCAAGAGCTCTAACATAAAACTACCTTGTAATTATAAAGTATTATGGCTGTGAACAATGTACAAACAGGCACAGAAAGTAAAATACTCCAAAAATGCAAAGAACCTAAATATTTTTGTTTCCACCGATTCACTCTTGATGTGTTAGGAGTCACAGTTCAGTAGCCTATTCTTCAGTATCTGCATTTAAGACCACCAACTGCTCTTTCTCCTCCTTCGCTCGTCAGCTCAGAGTATTGGACTTGGTAAGTAATGTTGCCCTTTTGGTTCCAGCAGCACTCTCTGCTTCCTCTGCCATGTGCTCAGCATCCTTTTGTAAACTCTCACATACACTTTCCAGTGAGACTCTCTTCCTCTTGAGTTCCTCAAGTTTTCTTTTTTGCTTTTCGCTCATCTTTCACCTTTGGTCAGAGGCGCTTTGGTTGCTCCCCCACACACTCTGACATGGTCGCATATAAGCCTCTGTGCAACAACTGTTTCCTCTGATAAGTTGCAGGTCTCCACCTCTATTCGTTCCACTTCGGCTTGCCCATAGGACAGCAGCAGCAAGTTCTTGCAGAACATCCAGAGGTCAGGATAAGGCCCACTAACTTTTTGATGTAAAAAGACATCAACTTTGGATGGTGCTGAAGGAATGAAGGATATAAAATCCAAGCCTTTTGCCTCATTGTGCAGGTGATTATCAGACTGCTGGGATATTGCATCACCTGTAATTACATTAATTACAGTAGATTAGATGCAGATCAACAATGTCAATACACAGAATCACATGTAGAATAGGAAAGTGATTTATAACCCAATTTTCCTATGATACCATAAATGTGCAATCATTTTAATTTAATCTTGAGATATCTCTAGGCTCATCAAAGAAAATATAACTGGGCTGATGCTTCTTTTCAAACACCAAGAGTCGGTCTTCTAAATACTGCTAAAATCTACGTGTTAACACTATTCAGTTCAGGGACGGATTATGGGTTGTGTGGGCCCCTGGGTAAAACGTTCGCGAGGCCCCCCCCCACCACCACCACCTGCACCACCACCACAACCACCACAAGTCAAGGGCCCTTGGCAGCCAAACACCCTCCCTATAGGGTCAGGGGACCTTGTAGGCAGAGGATCAAAGAATGTAGGCCCTCTAAAATAGACAAACGAAAATACATTGCTGATAAGCGTTGCAAATTGTTTTGGGCTTGGGGCCCACGGGCCCCCTGCACCCCAAGGGCCCCTGGGCAGCGGCCCCGCTAACCCGGTTTGTAATCCGTCCCTGATTCAGTTAGATGTGAAAAAAGAAAAGCATAATTTAAAAATAATATTCTGAACTATCCTATTCTTATCCTATGATTTACCAGCAGATATCCTGCCTGCCAACCGATTCTCCTGCGCAAACTTCTGCATGAGATTTCTCCTTTTCTGCTGGCAGTTATCTGGCTGGTGTGCATTTTGTTTGGGTCCAAGCACGTCATCTCATGTACAATCGAGTACTTCAGAGGGCATTTATCCAAGGCCTTTTTGCACATTTTTGAGAGCACAATCTGGCAATTTTTTTTAATCTGAAGGACACCAAGGTCACTTCCACTGCCTTTGGCTCCTGACTGTCTCTGACAAAAAGATGGTTTGTCAAATTTCCAGAATCTTTCTGCACACTCAGCCCAAGGTTAACACTACCTCAGCTGTACATATCAAACCAGCTCAAACTCCATGTTATTCACATATTTTTTACTTCACAATTGTTTGATACATTTGTATGTAAAGATACCAGTGAATTCACAGAAGTCCCACCTTGATGACAGCCATTCCTATATCCACCTCCTTTGGACTGAGCCAGAGTTTTTGCCTGTACAACAGCTGTACATGTTGCTACACAACACTTAAACATTCTATTTCCTCAATGAACTATTTTTTTTGCAGCAAAAGCCATGAAGCAGCAATAAAATCTTTAAAATATGCTTACCAATAAATATGGTTCTCCCATTTAAACACATGTAAAGATAAACCATGGATATTTAAAAATCATGGGTTCGTTAATGAGTTTAAATGTTATTGAATGGCTTACCTTAAACTTCTCCAGTAAGTCTTCAGCGGTGGAGTGGCTCATGTACTGTGATCCCAGAACCAGGACTGCACTCGAGAGCCATTCTCATAATTCACCCAATACCTGACATGCACATCCAGTTGTTTTCTTTTGATGGTCCTGTTCATACTTACGTCAAACATGACAACGAAGCTCCCTTTTAATATATGGAGCGAGTCCAAATCGCGCAAGAAAAGCGGTTTTATCTTTACCACAAGTGACCCTGCGAGTCAGGGAACATCACCCTGGAGACGGTGTGAATGTCATCATTGGACGTATAGGAGTGATGTCGGCAAACCGTTTGCAAAGCCCATAGCACTTCTGCTTTCAGTGTGGGTTGAGGAGGATGTACTGAAGGCATTATTTGTCATGGGATCCGGAGACACTGCCAAAACGGGTGTATGCCTATCTTTAGAGGTTGTACTTATCTCCACTGAATAAACATTTGAGGAAAATTTTTAGGTTAAAATCTGGGCTTATTCTATACTGAACAAAAATATAAACGCAACACTCTTGTTTCTGCTCCCATTTTTCATGAGATGGACTTAAAGACCTACAATTCATTCCAGATACACAATATTACCATTTCTCTCAAACATTTCTCACAAATCAGTCTAAATGTGTGATAGTGAGCACTTCTGCTTTGCTGAGATAATCCATCCCACCTCACAGGTGTGCCACATCAAGATGCTGATCTGACATCATGGGTAGTGCACAGGTGTACCTTATACTGCCCACAATAAAAGGCCACCCTGGAATGTGCAGTTTTTTGCTTTATTGGGGGTCTGGGGACTCAGAACCGGTCAGTATCTGGTGTGACCACCATTTGCCTCATGCAATGCAACACATCTTCTTCGCATAGAGTTTATCAGATTGTCAATTGTGGCCTGTGGAATGTTGGTCCACTCCTCTTCAATGGCTGTGCGAAGTTGTTGGATATTAGTGGGAACTGGTACACGCTGTCGTATACGCCGGTCAAGCACATCCCAAACATGCTCAACGGGTGACATGTCCGGTGAGTATGCTGGCCATGCAAGAACTGGGACATTTTCAGCTTCCAAGAACTGTGTACAGATCCTTGCAACATGGGGCCGTGCATTATCTGTCTGAGTGGCTGGTCTCAGACGATCTTGGAGGTGAACCTGCTGGATGTGGAGGTCCTGGGCTGGTGTGGTTACACGTGGTCTGCGGTTGTGAGGCCGGTTGGATGTACTGCCATATTCTCTGAAACGCCTTTGGAGACGGCTTATGGTTGAGAAATGAACATTCAATGCACGAGCAACAGATCTGGTTGACATTCCTGCTGTCAGCATGCCAATTGCACGCTCCCTCAATGCTTGTGGCATCTGTGGCATTTTGCTGTGAGACAAAACTGCACATTCCAGGGTGGCCTTTTATTGTGGGCAGTATAAGGTACACCTGTGCACTACCCATGATGTCAGATCAGCATCTTGATGTGGCACACCTGTGAGGTGGGATGGATTATCTCAGCAAAGCAGAAGTGCTCACTATCACTCATTTAGACTGATTTGTGAGAAATGTTTGAGAGAAATGGTAATATTGTGTATCTGGAATGAATTGTAGATCTTTAAGTCCATCTCATGAAAAATGGGAGCAAAAACAAAAGTGTTGCGTTTATATTTTTGTTCAGTGTACATTGATTTACAGAATCAAATTTAAAAAACAAAGATACACTGATTTTATACAGATTACTAACTTTTGGGGATCACAATACAAATCTAAATATTTTAGACAAGTTACTTATCTGCTTATTGAATGGTGGGCGAAAAAAATATCTGTATAGTGTCCATTATCTAAAACCCCGCAATGACGTAGTTTGTGTTGTTCTTAAAATAATATTAACTTAAACGGTCAATCTGATTTTCTGGAGGAAAAATAATAGTTTTGATGAATCAACAGCTTGGGAAAATAGTCGCTAGATTAATTCAAAGAAAAATTGTCTGTAGTTGCACCTCAACAGTATAACCAGTGATAATACTATATAAATAAAATTAAAGTAATGGCACCAGCATAGACAGACACAGTAACAGTACAGAATGAGGTAACAGTGGCAGTGTGAGGAAATGTCAGCGTCACTGGCTGGTTAACAGCAATGGGGAGGAAACTTGTCTCTAAATCTGGAAATGCTTGTGCAGATGGATGGATGGAAGGTGAAAAGTGACAGTGCTGGGTGGCTAGAGTCTCTCAAGGTGCTGCTTGCTTTTCTGAGGCAGCACCTGAAGACGATGCCTTTGACCGCCAGAAGCTGTGTGCCCGAGGAACTGGAAGCTGTTGAAGCCTCTACAGCATCCTCTGCGATGTAGATAGGACTTTGGGGAGTCATCCGTTTGCGAAAGTCCAGGATCAGCTCCTTGGTTTCTCTAGCGTTGAGGGTGATGTTGTTATACATGGTGAAGAGCTGGGCCTACAAATCCCAGCATTCAAGAGGTGAAAATACAGACTTAGAGGGAATTTGGGAAAAGTGAAAAAATCCTCTTTACTCGTGTCTGTATAAATCTCACCAAGCGTAACTTTGCAGATTAAAGACTGGCTGAGAGTGTAAATGTAAACGCTGATAAGGAGTCAGGAACAAAGTGCTCATGTAGTGCACACCTGGGTCCAGAGGGCCCTTGTTCAGATGGAAAACTGAACAGGCATCTTTTGTGCTAAATGACAGCCGGTGCTGCTCAAGATGATGGACACTATGGGGAAATAAAAAAAAAAAGAGTTTTGAATGAAAAGACACACAAGAGTAACAGTGCAGCCTTGGTCACGTCTCCCCAGCTCATGACTGGACCAGGCTCCACATTGACCCCAAAACTGGCTTTACACACAGGAAACTCACTGAAACTCAACACAACATTGTCCTGATCTTGCCTGGGGAGTTTCACCTGGTTACTGAGATGACCGGCAGCACAGACAGTCTTACCAGCAACAGATATGCTATTAAGGGGTGCGAAGCGTCTGCTGCCAGCACATGGCTTTATATCTGTCGGCTGCATTTGCGCTGCTCCTCCCTCCTATAAAGAGGACAGTTGAACAGCAGTGTGAAGAAAGGGCACAGAAGCAGAAGTCAGTGGAAAAAGCCCCATTACTAACCCTAAGCCCAACTTACTGCAAACAGCCCACTGTATTTCATATGTCTGCTTCATATTTTCCATTTAATTGCCATAATCTCTGGCAGTCAGTGACAAAAGTTATTTACCCTTAAACAGTACTGAGATTGAGTAGAGTGAGGTACTTAAGCGGTATTATGGAAGAATAAAAGCTGAGTCCCATGTCCAGGCGAGATGCGTAGCTGACAGGCTGATGAATGTTTCAAACTCTTACCTCCACCGTACTGACAGGAACGGCGAGCTGCTGTGGCATCATGGCATTAAACTTCTGTTTCTCCAGGGAAGAAAACAACCAAGACCAACCTTAATAATCCACACACTTTGAAGACTGACATAAATGGTAAATATGAGACGTAAATATCATCCAACACTACCAGGTACTCAGTGAATACTCAGTCATGCAGAAATATAATCTAAAGTTATAATTATGGGGACACGTGGCCGTCCACTGCAGGTGACAATGTCCTAAACTCTTTCATACTTAAAGAACACATACAGTTATTACTTTGTAAGGATGCATAAAACTCCAGTTCAGTAAATTTATGGAATATATACTGCAGCAACTACTTTATAGTCATTTATTAAGTAACTGACTTATTTCTTCCCTGCGGGAACTTGTAATTATGCTGAAATAAAAATGTAACTTAACAGCGTTAAAAAGAACTCAGGAATCCAGTCCAAAATGCTTTAGTTTGACATGTGATCAAAATTCAAACTAAATTTCATAGAGTAAACTAATACATGATAGCATCCATGCAAAAGATCAACGGCAGAACAGGGGCTCTTAAGGCAGACTGCATTAAAAAGGAATTAATCATCTCTCTCAATTTAAATTTGGGATAATAATTCTCTTCAGAAGCCTCCATAGAATAGTGCATCCATCCCCTCACTTATGTGTAGAGACGTATCCTAAGGCTCTGGCAACAACATTCAGGTCAACAGCATCAAAAATTTCACAGCTAGTTTTAAAACTTGTTTTTCACTTTACGTTACAGCAAGTTAGTTAATATTAAATTATTGCAACGTGCAGATTAATAGTCAGAAAAGGTTTTTGAAATTTACATAATGATAAATGAGAACTATATTTGATTACTAATTACTGTTGACTAATTTCCTGTCTGGACTTTTCCCCCTTCATTGTTAAAAGTCATTATATGTCTGGGTGCCAGTCAGTGGAAGCACACAGACACCTGGCCTATTCATTCAGCACCAGCCCATCAAGTAGAGAATTCAGCACCACGGACAGTGACCTGTGTTACTATGACATCAGGTCATTGGCTCTAAATATTTTTCTAGAAATAACTAAATGGCTCTATTGTAGAAATTTCCAGCCAGAGACTGGGTTCCTATATGAAGAGAATATTATTATTCAGACAAAGAAAATAAACTACAGAAAACTAGCTCTGCATGTCATCTCCCCTTTACTCCTTAAGCAGGGCACACGCACATCAACAAGTACCAATGCAGCAAATACAGATGAACAATTTCACAGCTTCAGAAGAAGTCAGATTTCTGTGTAATTCAGAGATTGTCAAAGACTTCTGATAGAACATTTTCTGCACTTGAGTCTAATTTCAAGATAAATTGCACCTGGGTCTATTAAAACAAGGTGATGCTGCCTGACCTACCAACCAAGGCTGGGGAGGAAACGTAGGAATACAAGGAAAGCAAGGAAGAAAAGCAGCCACCCTATCTCATGGTCACGGACACAAACATCAGGGAGTGTTATGAAGAAGACACCACACTTAGGACCATTGGTTTTACGCAGTGAATTACACCAGAGAGAGTTTTTACATTCTAGCTGTGTTATGTAACATTCCTCAGCCTTCAGCTTTTTTCCCCACACAATGCAGGACATGCAGGGGTGCCAAACAAAACAGTGGAGCTGCAGTGTAGCCAATTATTTCTTTCAGTAGTTTTAAGATGGTTTGTGAGGTTGTGTGTTAGAGATGGCGGTGAGCAACACTGAGGCATCTCAGGGAACCATGTTGCCCATATTAAAAAACATGCACGCATGCAACTCAGGCAATCCAGCATTTCTTATTTCAGTTACGTATGACACTGCATGTTGCGGTTTTACATGTTCACTACAAGTCAGTGGTTTTTTCCTTGTATGATTATGGCCACATTCACACCAAAAACACACTAGACATACTGTACAAGGCACTCAAGGGAAAAATTCTCAGAACACAAAGTGAATGTATCAACCGAAGAAGGATTTTTCCTTTTCGGAATATTCATTTTTTTCCATGTGGAACCACTGTCCATGATTCAATTGAGTGCATTCAAAGAATGATACATCAAAACTAATAGTGACAAAATATTCATTTAATATGCATTGTACATGAATGTAGGACTTAGATGTTGATGAATTTCTCATCAGTGAAGGGCATATACACTTAAGGGGTATTATGAAAAAAAAAGTTGAGAACCCAGAAGTAACTATCCGATTAAAGATGTAATCTGGTACATGTGCAGACCAGTGATGGATATGTAAATGATTCAAATTGCAAGGAGTTGGCATGTTTAATCACCAGACACAGGATGCCTCGTAGTCACATTAGACAGTGTTAACGGCACTTGACGGAGTTTGATAGGGTTGCATTGCGGGTTTACATGAAGCCAGGTGGTCATGTGCTGCAATTGCATGTGGGCCATGCGGATATCACAGTGGCCTGATATTGAAACCAATGGGCACGTGAGGCATCCACACACGTCGTGAAGTTTCTGGTCATCCAAGACAGACCACGCCAAGGAAGGATCGTCGGATTGTGCTCCAAGCATCACAGATCCCCATGACACCTGCGCCTGATATATGGACACAGCTACTGGACTCTCTACAACACCCTATATCATCGTGTCGCGATGACTGGCATCAGCTGGACTACGGGTTCACCGTCCCATGCATAGGCTGCCGTTCACAATAGCACAGAAACGGTTGCGTTTGGAGTGGTGTAGTCACTGGGAGGCATGGACTGATGGACTGATGACGACTGGCGTCCTACCATGTTCAGCGATACATCTCAGTTCTGCAGTACCACAGATGACCGTCATGTGCGTATGGTGGCGCTGCAGGGAGAGGAGCAATCCTGCCAATGCTGTGGAGTGACACACCACACTCTGACGGCACAGTGGTACACCAGTGACATCCTAGTAGTATCCGGGCCCAGGGGTGTGCTATACCCTACTGACATGGGACCAGCAGTGTGACCATACCGCCAACTCCGTGGTCCGTTTGATCTGATGATTATAATCATCGCGATACAGTCACATGCCCTTTCATCACATGCAGATTTCATTTTCACAACTTAGTCTGTTGCCCTTCACTTTTTTGCCACTGAGTTTGTGTTTTGACACTAAGTTGATGGGAATTGATTATTTAAGCGTCATCTAAAGAGCTTATATTAATTGGGTAAATTGCATAAGACTCACATGGTATTTTGAAAAGATTCCCATATGCGCTGATTAGCTGGGGTTGATCCAAGCAGCTGTGCACTTTTCTCCTGTAACATAAAAGTTTGCTTTTAGGACAGAAAACAAGGTTAAGACCATATTATGTAGTTTACATCTATCAAAATAAAACCAAAGTCACTGTTACCAAAAGAGTAACCATGTGTTATCAAATTTCCTAACATTTTGCTTCATCTTACTTTGGATGCCCATGGTTAGGAGAGAAGCAGAAATCTGCTCAATCATAAGAAAGACTTTTATTGCTACAGGGAGTGAGATCTTGTTGCAGGTGACAAGGCAGGATAGAGTGTGTTTAGAAAAATAATGAAGAGGGAATGTGAGTGTGAGCTATCGTGGCATCTGTGTATAACCCAATATGGCGGCATCCTTCTGAATGTAAATAACATAGCCGGCTTAATTAGCTTAATCAAGCGTAATTGAACTAAGGAAAATTTAGCAATATACTTTCCCTGCTTGGTGTGATAAATACAGCAGCAGCTGCTGGTGGACGGGCTACAAACAGACATCAAGAAGAAATCCCACCTCACAGCCATTTACTGTACCAAACCCCTTAATGTAACTTGTAAAGATGTAGGTATTGGCGTATTCACACATTCATTTGCAGTGTCCACTTCCTGTCCAGTAAATTTGGCAGGACGGAATTTGAATAACCTATAGGTCTGACTCATGTATGCGGCTGAAGGAGTAAAGATAGAATGGGTGAAGAATCCTGTTATACAGTCCTAGTAGACCGAGAACCACCTGATTGCTACTGTAGTTGGAATCAAGGGCTGAGCTGCATGGTGGCCTGGGGGACAATCATGAAAACACAGACCCACTGATATCCTCAAAACCCACAATCAAAAGGGGAGTCAGGCACGGTGGCCAACCACTTGGCCCGTTAAGCCACATGGTGGCCCGATGAGCAGGCAAACACACTATGGGCTAAGGGGTACAAGACAGAGGAGAGAATAGGATGGCCAGTGACATGTGAACAGGACAAGGCAGGGATGGATTCTGACATAGGTACCATACTACTTTGTTTAAATATGCCCAAGTGCATAGAATGTTTTAGTGCAAGTCTTAGACAATGGTATCTCTGAATGACACCGCAGTCTGACTCTTCCTGAAGGCCCTGAGAAGTTGTTTGTATGCACTTGCTGCCTTGACACTTGCTGATGTGCGTGTGCTCTGCTTGAGCAGTAAAGGGGAGATCACATGCAGAGATGATTTTCTGTAGCTTCTCAGTCCGAGTAAAAATAAAATCTTCTCGTTATATAGGAACCAAGTCTCTGGCTGGAAATTTCTACAACAGAGCCATTTAGTCATTTATAGAAATATACAGAGCCAATGAAGGAACCAGATGTCACAGCACAGTAACACAGGTCACTGTCCGTGGAACTGAATGAATAGGATAACCGGCCAATGTGTTTGTGTGCTTACACTGATTATATGTCAGGGGGGAAAATATTTATATCATTGAGGGGAAAAATGTAAAAATATATACAGTAAGGACAATATAATCGTAATTTAATGTATCCCTTCTGCTCTTTAAAAAGCACAATGTCTGACTGACAAATATGTCTATTATTAGCACATTTTAATAATTTAATTAATATTAAGCAGTACACCTATTTCCTGTAATCACTCTGCGTTAAAGCAATTTTTAAAACTAGCTGTGAACTGGATGCTGTTCTGACTGTTGTTGCCATGGTGCCTTATTTACTTTCAAATCGCATTGTCCACAACCTGATCAAAGGACCAAACTTTAAAATCAGTGCAGGGTAGTGTCGCAAGTAGTGATGCTTAGGCTTTAACCTATGTCCTGGAAAGAAAGAAAATCTACAAGCAAGATATTCTTGGATAAGAACGTCAAGGTATGCAACCTCTGGCAATAAAATTTTCTGTGCACAAATCAGCTCCACAATGTCTTTTAGCTGAAGGGTCAACTGCCAATCATCATCTGTGGGCTCTTTCACCTTGTCACACATGATCACAGGAAGAAGTCTTAGAAAATTCCAGTTCTGAACAGCCTGACCATAAAGCTTTACTCCATTGGAGTTTACTGCACATGGCTTACTCAACACATCAGAGCCACTGTACTTAAATTTCTTAATGCGTCTATTCAGAATTGAATAAGTGAACCACTTTTTCTGCTTGATGAAGTACTTCAGGTAAAGGGCTAAATCATAGGAAAGGATACCCTCAAAAATGTCATGGCCTAAACAAGGTGGCAGGCCAGGCATACAAACATCGAAGTAATTCAATGAATTAAAACTCAGATATTATACCTTCAACGTTTTGTTGTTCCTCAGACTGTAAAATGCATTTGGATCTGTTTGAAAATCTGTTCGGGTTGTTCGGCAATACCTGCAGAAATATTCAGAAAAACTAAAATTTTCTGTAAATCCACCGATATTATGAGACCCCAAATTGTCCCCTGCAATGCACAAAACAGTCCCTTTAACTTTTTCCTCTGCCACCGTTATTCCATTGTCTTCCAGGTCTTTTAAGTCTGCAATGAGCCTTGAGAAAACTTTGTCATGGCCAAAGTGTTTGAAGTCTTTTTCCTGACACAGCATTACAAGTGACATGTGGTCTGTACTTGATGAGGTGGTAAATTAGCCAGAGACAAATATACAGCTACTACTTTGTGCTGCTTTTTGCTGAACCTAATGGGTTCACCGCCTCAAAAGAATCTTGATATAGAATTAGTTTTAGACATGATGGGTTTTGAGAAAAGAACTCATTGTTTTTATATACCTGACCATCACTGACATCACAAAGCACATCAGTGTATGGTACGTATGTACCCTGTGCAGCACAATTCTGCCATAAGTCTGACTCCAGTAAATGTCTCAAAGTGTCTTTCAATGGAACATAGTAGGCAAACCTCTGTGACCTTGTTTCATCCCTTCCTAAGTACAACTTTACAGGTTCTGTGTATCTAAACATCTGTTTAAAAGCCCTAGTTCTTGAAAAATTGGTTCTCATTGGTCCTTCATGACTAATGGTGAAAAGGTCAGATTCCTTCACAACATCACATATACTACCAATAACCTCATCTGTTAATTCAGTTAAGTCACTTTTCAGGAATGCACTTAATTTATTCAAAGTATATGTCTGTCCTAGTTCATGTATGCTTAGCATCTCTTCAATAATATTTTGTATAGTTGATGCTGGCAGAAGAAACTGCCCATGTAATTTCAAGTAGAAAAGAGAAATATTTCTAAGAAAAAGGTCACTGAAATTTTCTGTAAGATGGACTTCACCTTCATCAGTCTCACTAAATCTCTCTGTAGGGCCTGTAACTAACGGTTCAGTTTCAAGAAACTGAGAAACTGTCTCCTTATAAAGATCTCTTATACTGTCCACAGAACATTGTCTGTGTTTCCTGGACATGTAGGCTGTAAACGACGATCTCACAGTGAACGTATGGTCGCATCCTGTCACCGGACATGTCACAACACGTCCTTCGGCTATATGTTCCTTTAAGTGAGCTGTTAGTGATCTGACATCGCGACATTGGCGCTGGCACATAGACATATTACACGTAAACACCGTAAGGGCATTTGTAGTATCAATATATGAATCTGTGTTATGTTTACGGTAAAAATGAGCCTTAAATTCCCCATATGAACGAAACGTATTGTGGCAATCTGTAGCGCCACACTTGAACACGCATCGTGGTTCATGACGGTGAAGTTTGACATGTAAAACATGTTCCCTAAGGGTTTGCACTGATGTTCCACAGAAATAACAACTAAACATTGTAACTGCGTGAACAAACACGCACTCTATTGCTGTTTTAAACACCTAAATGCTGTTTCACATCCCGCTTGCAAATCTAAGTTTTACATGTGCTGCCAAGATACGTTCATGCGCCGTCAACACGGTACATGCTACTCGTGTTTAAAACCACACACTGCTTAACACTGCTTAAAACGATTTAATTTAACTTACCAATTTGCCCAGACACATTTATTTTATTTTATATTCCCACTAGTTTGTAGATTTTTTTTAAATGTTATGTTTGTTATTGGGTGCTTTCCACTTCATGTACCCACATACAGCGCTGGCTTAAAGCAATACATTCTGGTCCTGACGCAATGCATTGTGGTTAGATTTTTATCGTCCGCTGCATTATGTCACCATGTCACGTCGTACAAAAACCTCGCGAGAGCAAGACAGATCATCCTGCACCTCTTAAGTGTTATGTAGTTTTGCCTGAAACGCAAAAATAAAACAAAGCAATTAAAGCCGATCAGTGGCTCAAATTCTGCTGTAGCGATTGAAGAACTTTTGTCGGAAGTTGGATTCGAACCCATGCCTTACTTCGGAGAACAGAATACCCCTTACTTTGAAAGGCCATTTTCGCTGTGCAGGAGGCTTTAGACCGCTCGGCCATGGGGCAGTTTCCAATTGAACCCTAAGGAGTAGGTTAAGTCCAGCCTTGGCTTCCAAGCTGACGTTTTTCTACATATGTGCTTGTGTATCATGGACAGTAAGAGGGGGCAGGCAAGGAGAGAATTTCTCTCTTTGGGGATCAATAGAGTGTTGTTATTATAACGTCTAAAACGTATGATGGTCTGTCGATAAATCAATAACAATATCAATGAAGTCAATGTTTATCTAAAGGAATCAGAATTCAGGAAAAGCCAGGGGCCGGACCGAGTGTAGGGGGCGTGGCCAGAGACAGCCTGCTGACTGTTCCAAATCATGGGTGCATGTTACAAGTCCGGAACATATTTTAACTTAGTACTAACTTAGCATCATATTTGATCTGATTCGACTGAATATCCCAGGTTTCCATCTCTCATGCATCTGGTGTGACGTGTTTTCAGACTCTCAGGCTGGCGCAAAGAAATCTTACGGGAATTGAACGTCTCACTCCGGTCAGCTGACCAAAGTTGGTAACCTTGGTATTGTGTGTAGGAGATTCGGTATAACTATAATTTCGTTCTCCATTTACATGCCCGTAGTGTCTTTAAGTGTTATGTAGTTTTGCCTGAAACGCAAAAATAAAACAAAGCAATTAAAGCCGATCAGTGGCTCAAATTCTGCTGTAGCGATTGAAGAACTTTTGTCGGAAGTTGGATTCGAACCCACGCCTTACTTCGGAGAACAGAATACCCCTTACTTTGAAAGGCCATTTTCGCTGCGCAGGAGGCTTTAGACCGCTCGGCCATGGGGCAGTTTCCAGTTGAACCCTAAGGAGTAGGTTAAGTCCAGCCTTGGCTTCCAAGCTGACGTTTTTCTACATATGTGCTTGTGTATCATGGACAGTAAGAGGGGGCAGGCAAGGAGAGAATTTCTCTCTTTGGGGATCAATAGAGTGTTGTTATTATAACGTCTAAAACGTATGATGGTCTGTCGATAAATCAATAACAATATCAATGAAGTCAATGTTTATCTAAAGGAATCAGAATTCAGGAAAAGCCAGGGGCCGGACCGAGTGTAGGGGGCGTGGCCAGAGACAGCCTGCTGACTGTTCCAAATCATGGGTGCATGTTACAAGTCCGGAACATATTTTAACTTAGTACTAACTTAGCATCATATTTGATCTGATTCGACTGAATATCCCAGGTTTCCATCTCTCATGCATCTGGTGTGACGTGTTTTCAGACTCTCAGGCTGGCGCAAAGAAATCTTACGGGAATTGAACGTCTCACTCCGGTCAGCTGACCAAAGTTGGTAACCTTGGTATTGTGTGTAGGAGATTCGGTATAACTATAATTTCGTTCTCCATTTACATGCCCGTAGTGTCTTTAACCGGCTGCACAAACTGGATCCGCCTCCATTACGACACAACTTTGCCCTTATTGGCTTAAGAATTTAGTCACATACATGACGTATATCTGCTATTTCTCCCGAGAAGCAGGTAAAGCAGTGGTAACTGCTTTGTAGTTAATTTACCTGGTAAAATTAAGTTTAAATAAATGATATAAATACTGTAATAGTACTCGTGAGCTTTGTTTATTTGTTATTAGTTATTGTAATGTTGCGCTGCTTTATTTGTTTAATCGTCTAGTCTGTGGAGACATTCAAGTTAATCAAATAAGAATTGCACTGTACACTGTACATGACCATAAAAACTTTGTATCCTTGAAATAAATGTTTTTGATCTTTTCCTTGGCAGTTATCTTTTTACACAGGGCCTCTATGTACACGATAGTTTTTTTTTTCACGACTAACAGTATGGATCAGGAGTTGGTTATTGTAAAAGAAGTAATGTGCATGCAGGTGATATTTGTATAGATTTATCCACACCCTTGTAGCAGTGCTGCCATTGCAGTCAGATCTCGCAAACTAGGAGTATTAGTTGTCTTTATTTCTCTTTATTTCTTGACGCCAACCCTCTCCATTAATCCGGGCTTGGGACTGGCACCTACCTGAGCTGGCTTGCTCCCTTAAGTGGCTGGGTTAGGCTAAACTATATATATATATTTACCAAGACTACAATAAAACATCTCGAAATGTGTAGTCTAGCAAAACGCAGTTTAAAGAAGGTAGCCTACCTGGCGAAATTGCAAACAAATTAAGGGCGTTAGGCAGCCTTTAGATCCTACCCATCATGCACTGCAGTTTTTTGCTAATTCCTCAAATGGAAAACTGTCCATCCATCCATCCATCCATTTTCCAAACCGCTTATCCTACTGGATCGCGGGGGGTCTGGAGCCTATCCCGGAAGCAATGGGCACGAGACAGGGAACAACTCAGGATGGCGGGCCAGCCCATCGCAGGGCGCACTCACACACTATTCACTCACGCATACACTCCTATGGGCAATTTAGCAACTCCAATTAGCCTCAGCATGTTTTTGGACTGTGGGGGAAACCAGAGTACCCGGAGGAAACCCCACGATGACATGGGTAGAACATGCAAACTCCACACACATGTGACCCAGGTGGAGACTCGAACCCGGGCCCTAGAGGTGTGAGGCAACAGTGCTAACCACTGCACCACCATGCTGCCCCCTAAATGGAAAACCATTAAATACAAAAGGAAAACAAAAGTGCTGTAAGACTGTATACTTATGTGTATGTTAGTAAAGGCTGTAGCTGACACAACGGACCCCACTAATTAGAAAGGGGTAATTGTACACATGTGGCATCCAGTATGTTCTTCTATAACAGTTTTAAAAAAAAAAAAAAAACTCACATTACACAAATTGGCACTATCAAAACGAGGATTATGGGGAAAATGGGGACTGTGATGGAGATTACATACACGTAGGCATGGTATTTAGTTTTTTTTAATCTGGTCACCTTCCAGAGTAATTGTAAACTAAAACCATCTTCACCCTATTTGATTCTTTATAAATGGACAATCAGTCGTGCAGTAAATGGGGGTATAGAGAGACACAGAGCTTGTCTAACAAGAAACCCTGGGAAGCTAACATTAATAGGGTGGGTATGGATAGCAAAACCATTGATACAGATTACAGATTTATATCTCACCTGAACCCTGGCGGGCTCCGTGCCAATAGGGGTTGGGATTAGGGTTAGTTAACTTAAGTAGTAATATTGATGTGTATATTCTCCTATTCTCCAGTCAGTGAATCGTGAAACGTAATGTTAATATGTTTCTATACCTATATGTTCTGCTTAAAAACCCATAAAGGCAAGCACAGTGTTTAGACATTCTGTTACTTAGACTAGTAAACACTAAGATCCTTCAGCTTTCAATTAACCTGACACAACAGTCTAAACAACAAATGTGTGCCATGTCATTTGTCATCTTTACATCTTGTATCCTTTATATGGTAATTGGATTTTCAAGGTGGAATTGCAGGTCGATCATTTTAAGGATCTAGATGTAAACCTCCCTGGTGTTGCTTTAATATTTTTTTTGCACAATTTGCTTCACACACTTCCTCCAGCAGAGAAGCTTACAATACTACACCCCACCAAATGACTGGATGATGCCTTTTTATTTAAGGTCTGGCTGTGAGCCTCGATTACCGATACACTATCTTCAGGCTCCTGCCGGGATCAGTCAGTATGGTGGACCTTTGGAGGAATGGGTACAAAACCATCAGGAAAGTTTGCAGGTGCTTCAAGAGTATGTGAAGGCTTAGTTGGAGGAACAAGCCACACCACGAAATCGGAAACACAATGAGTTGGTTAATGATTAGGGGTTTGATGAAGGTCAGCTGGTGTGTTTGCGGAACCATGTTCGAGGTAAAATACAGGATCATTGGGATGCCTGTTTGTATATGGTAGTTCGGTGTCCCCAAGATCAGGGTGCAGTTTACTCTGCAACTCCAATGGAGGGGGACGGGGTTGTCCGTCAAGTTCACCGAACAGAGTTGCGTCCAGTACCACAGGGGGTTGTTATGTCAGGGGAAGATGTTCTGGTAATGTCTCCTGAGTCTGGGTTGCCCACAGGGGCAACAGAAATGGAATCGGATGAGGACTCTGTGATTTTACGGGGACAGGGCTGGTGGGAGGGGTCGCAATAGAGCATCCACAAGTAGGCCTCGTATAATGGAGGAGGTTATGTCCCCCCCGAGGTGTAGAGACCAGTTAAACGTTCGGTGAGGTCCACCACTGGTCATCATACCAACCCTTATAAGTTACCACGGTCAGTGAATGATCGTTCGGTTGGGGAGGAAGACCAGTGGTTTGGGGATAGAATTCTTAGCTGTGATCGTTGGGTCATCAATTTCATTTTGGGGGATGGATTGTAGCCAGGCAATTATAGGCAGGTATAGGAACTGCAGTTCGGACTGGAGGCATAGCCGGGGCGAGATGGCTGTGCATGTTCCGATGGTAGGGCATATTGGCAAAGGAGCAGGCACGGGAAAGACAGGCAGGGTCCTGATAGATTTGGTGGAGCATCGGCGGGCATATTGAATTTGCAGTGTAGCAGCCTTTCTGTTTGCTTGTTTCAGGGGTGAACAATCTTATCCGCAAAGGGCCGGTGTGTATGCAGGTTTTCGCTGCAACTCCCTAATTAGATTTCTAATTAGAGGACTGATTAGCTGAAGAGTCCTCATACCTGGTTTTGAAGAGCTGACCTAAAGGTTACCCCAAAAACCTGTTTTTTTTTTGTTTGAATGGGGCAGTGAGTCATGGGGTAAACTACTGTTCTTTAGGGGTTTTCAAGGTGGAATTACGGGTCGATAATTTTAAGGATCAGGTTGTAAACCTCCCTGGTGTTGCTTTAATATGTTTTATCTGAGGTTGTATCGTGTATTATCAAGCCAGCCGGCTTAGTGGCCTCGGGAGCGGGGTTTAGTGGGAGCAGCTGGCTAGTTTTATTTTCTTTTTTGTTTGTGTCTTTTTCTTTGTTGTATGTATATTTTGGGTTCATTATTAGGCAGGCTGGGCCTTTTGGCACCTGTAGTCTGGGTGCTGGATTGCCCATAGGGGTCTTTTTTATTGCTGTGATTTGCTGTGTCATTCACTAGTGTGATTTGTGCTGGATGTGTTTTTAAGGTTGTGCTGTGGCGTGTACCTGAGCAAACTTTGGGCAACCTGTTCTCTTGTTGGCTTTATTGACAAAGGGTGGATTAGTCTAATTACGGCCTGCTACAAATAGCTGCATATAACGTATAAAAAAAATCACCTTATGGGTGCTCCGTAGGGTAGCAAGATCTTGAGTTTTTTTTACAGTACTCGGGTACGTTTTAAAATTTTCGACCAATCAGCAAACATTATTCTGACAGCATAGCTGGGAAACCAATGAAAAGTGAGTGCAACGTTCTAGAACTTGACTTCGGGTTGACGCTCCCTATAAAAGAGCTGGGTACTGCTTCAAGGCGTTCAGTTGGCGTTACCTCCTGATAGAGTAGCACTGTACGGCTCTTGTTCCGTAAAACAACATCAAAAGGATGAAAAAAAAACAATATTTAAAGAAGACGAAAAAAATCAATTTTTAAAGAAGACGAAAAAAACATCGTCTAAAAAAATAAGCCAAAAAAATAATATCCGAAGAAGGAAAAACATGCAAAGTAAAAAAAAACAAACAAAAATAAAAAACAATATCCAAAGAAGAAGGAAAAAAACATCCAAAGGGAGAAAAGAAGAACTGAAGGGCCAACGAGGTAGGAGGAAATACAAATTTCGTTTCAGCACCGTTGGAGTGCCAAGCCGTGAAAAGCATTTGGCCAGAAGACAAGGTAAGTGTTGTATCTGTTATTTTAAAACAGCGCTTTTCAAAATGCTGCTTTATAATCGTTTGAGATCGTTAGCCAGTGTGACAGCTGAAGGCTTTTTGAGTTTACCAACATAAAGTTTTATTTCTGTATTAGGACATTGTCAGGAACAATGATGTGTTCATCGCTATGATGTGGTCAAAAAGCGATGCATTGAATCTTAGAAACATTTGTGATTTTTCAAACGATGCTTTTCCTTTTATTTAATCAGTAAAATTTCCATCGGTTTTATATAGTGCCCCTTGAAATATGTCTTTAGCTCATTTTCCGGGCATTTTACTAGAATGCATCCTGAGAAATACACAAGCTCTGCTGCATTTCCATGCCTCGATGTTTAGTGCCGAGTATAATTGTTGCAGTTGCCTTTTATATATTCCATGAGACCTGTTGGTACCAAGAGAAGTGTGAGACTGTCAGGGTGAATTTATCATACAATCGCACGCATAAATACCTGAGGGTTGCCAGTCCTTTTGCGTTGTTACAGGAGGACTAGAGCTGACGAGTGTGTTTCTACACACTATCAAGGGCATTGTAGTACAGTTTTCTCAGGTGGGAGAATGCTGCCGATCTCCTATTTGACAATACAGCCCTTGATATATTAGAATATTACAGAACTAGAAGCCTTTTGCAAGGAAGAATGTGAGAAAATCCCAAGTACAAGAACTGAAAGCCTTTCAGCTGGCTATAAGAAGCGCTTGTAAGCTGTGATATCTGGCAGAGGAGGTGTTACTAAGTACTGATTACGTAGGGTGCCCAAACTTTTGCAGAGTGCCATAATAATGTTTTTATTTTGTAATTTTGTTCAATTTATGGCATAAAAAGTAACTATTCATCAATGTTTGCTGAAAATATTGTGTATTTTTCCCCCAGTTCCTAAAGAGACTGTATTAACTGATATTGTTGCTTTTGTAATTGAAAAGATGTTATTTGTCAAGGGGTGCCAAACCTTTGCATAAGACTGTACACAGTGTGTGTATGTGTTTATGTGAGTGTGTGTCTGTGTGTGTGTGTGTATATATATATATGTGTGTGTGTGTATATATTTCTGTATATGCATGTGTATATATATATTTATATATAGTTCACACACATTCAAACTTATTTGAATACACATTCAAAATTATTTTTATTATTATTATTTTCGTTTTTTTTTTTTTTGTGTTTTAAAATTTTTTATTTTTGCAATGGAAATAAAAATAAAGCAGTCCTCCGTAGAGGAGGGGTGGTGGAGGGAATATATATATATATATACATATATATAAAATAATTGTCACACAACTGGGGTGACATGCCTATCCTGCTCACCCAATTTTAGTGCACTTTAGTTATGCATAATGACCTTCTAGTCTCGATACACCCATATATATATATGTATATATATATATAGTTTTTTTTGTTTTTTTTTTTGCAATAGACAATAAAAATAACGCAGTTCTCCATAAAGGAGGGATGGTGGATGGAATATATATATACATATATATAAAATAATTGTCACACAACCTGGGTGACATGCCTTGCCTGCTCACCCAGTTTTAGTGCACCTTAGTTATTCATAATGACCATCTAGTCTCGATACACCCATAAATATATATGTATATATATATAGTTTTTTTTGTTTTTTTTTTGCAATAGACAATAAAAATAACGCAGTTCTCCATAAAGGAGGGATGGTGGATGGAATATATATATACATATATATAAAATAATTGTCACACAACTTGGGTGACATGCCTTGCCTGCTCACCCAATTTTAGTGCAACTTAGTTATCCATAATGACCAACTAGTCTCGATACACCCATATATATATATATATGTACATATATATATAGTTTTTTTATTAGCAATAGAAAAGAAAAATAACGCAGTTCTCCGTAAAGGAGGGATGGTGGATGGAATATATATATATATATATACATTTATATAAAATAATTGTCACACAACCTGGGTGACATGCCTTGCCTGCTCACCCAATTTTAGTGCACCTTAGTTATCCATACTGACCATCTAGTCTCGACACACCCATATATATATATATATATATATATATATATATATATGTATATATATAGATATTTTTTCTTTTTCTTGTGTTTTTTTTTCGCAATGGATATTAAAAATAAAGCAGTCCTCCGTAAAGGAGGGGTGGTGGAGGGAATATATATATACATATATATATAAAATAATTGTCACACAACCTGGGTGACATGCCTTGCCTGCTCACCCAATTTTAGTGCAACTTAGTTATCCATAATGACCAACTAGTCTCGATACACCCATATATATATATATATATATGTACATATATATAGTTTTTTTATTAGCAATAGAAAAGAAAAATAACGCAGTTCTCCGTAAAGGAGGGATGGTGGATGGAATATATATATATATATATATATATATATATATATATATATATATATATACATTTATATAAAATAATTGTCACACAACCTGGGTGACATGCCTTGCCTGCTCACCCAATTTTAGTGCACTTTAGTTATCCATACTGACCATCTAGTCTCGACACACCCATATATATATATATATATATATATGAATATATATATAGATATTTTTTCTTTTTCTTGTGTTTTTTTTTCGCAATGGATATTAAAAATAAAGCTGTCCTCCGTAAAGGAGGGGTGGTGGAGGGAATATATATATACATATATATATAAAATAATTGTCACACAACCTGGGTGACATGCCTTGCCTGCTCACCCAATTTTAGTGCAACTTAGTTATCCATAATGACCAACTAGTCTCGATACACCCATATATATATATATATATATGTACATATATATAGTTTTTTTATTAGCAATAGAAAAGAAAAATAACGCAGTTCTCCGTAAAGGAGGGATGGTGGATGGAATATATATATATATATATATATATATATATATATACATTTATATAAAATAATTGTCACACAACCTGGGTGACATGCCTTGCCTGCTCACCCAATTTTAGTGCACTTTAGTTATCCATACTGACCATCTAGTCTCGACACACCCATATATATATATATATATATATATATATATATATATATATATATATATGTATATATATAGATATTTTTTCTTTTTCTTGTGTTTTTTTTTCGCAATGGATATTAAAAATAAAGCAGTCCTCCGTAAAGGAGGGATGGTGGATGGAATATAT
This sequence comes from Brienomyrus brachyistius, assembly GCF_023856365.1. Classification (NCBI taxonomy): domain Eukaryota; kingdom Metazoa; phylum Chordata; class Actinopteri; order Osteoglossiformes; family Mormyridae; genus Brienomyrus; species Brienomyrus brachyistius. The sequence goes on along the minus strand of NW_026042615.1, from coordinate 90,560 downwards.
ATATAAAATAATTGTCACACAACCGGGGTGACATGCCTTGCCTGCTCACCCAATTTTAGTGCACCTTAGTTATTCATAATGACCATCTAGTCTCGATACACCCATAAATATATATGTATATATATATAGTTTTTTTATTAGCAATAGAAAAGAAAAATAACGCAGTTCTCCGTAAAGGAGGGATGGTGGATGGAATATATATATATATATATACATTTATATAAAATAATTGTCACACAACCTGGGTGACATGCCTTGCCTGCTCACCCAATTTTAGTGCACTTTAGTTATCCATAATGACCATCTAGTCTCGATACACCCATGAATATATATGTATATATATATATATATATATATATATATATATATATATATATATAGTTTTTCTGTTTTTTTTTTGCAATAGACAATAAAAATAACGCAGTTCTCCGTAAAGGAGGGATGGTGGATGGAATATGTATATGCATATATATAAAATAATTGTCACACAACCTGGGTGACATGCCTTGCCTGCTCACCCAATTTTAGTGCACCTCAGTTATCCATACTGACCATCTAGTCTCGACACACCCATATATATATATATATATATATATATATATATATATATATATATGTATATATATAGATATTTTTTCTTTTTCTTGTGTTTTTTTTTCGCAATGGATATTAAAAATAAAGCAGTCCTCCGTAAAGGAGGGGTGGTGGAGGGAATATATATATACATTTATATAAAATAATTGTCACACAACTGGGGTGACATGCCTTGCCTGCTCACCCAATTTTAGTGCACCTTAGTTATCCATAATGACCAACTAGTCTCGATACACCCATAAATATATATATATATATGTACATATATATAGTTTTTTTATTAGCAATAGAAAAGAAAAATAACGCAGTTCTCCGTAAAGGAGGGATGGTGGATGGAATATATACATACATATATATAAAATAATTGTCACACAACCTGGGTGACATGCCTTGCCTGCTCACCCAATTTTAGTGCAACTTAGTTATCCATAATGACCAACTAGTCACGACACACCCATATATATATATATATATATAGTTTTTTTTTTTTCGCAATGGACAATAAAAATAACGCAGTTCTCCGTAAAGGAGGGATGGTGGATGGAATATATATATAAAATAATTGTCACACAACCGGGGTGACATGCCTTGCCTGCTCACCCAATTTTAGTGCACCTTAGTTATTCATAATGACCATCTAGTCTCGATACACCCATAAATATATATGTATATATATGTATTGTTTTTTTTTTTTTTTTTTTTTGCAATAGACAATAAAAATAGCGCAGTTCTCCATAAAGGAGGGATGGTGGATGGAATATATATATACATATATATAAAATAATTGTCACACAACCTGGGTGACATGCCTTGCCTGCTCACCCAATTTTAGTGCAACTTAGTTATCCATAATGACCAACTAGTCTCGATACACCCATATATATATATATATATATGTACATATATATAGTTTTTTTATTAGCAATAGAAAAGAAAAATAACACAGTTCTCCGTAAAGGAGGGATGGTGGATGGAATATATATATATATATATATATATATATATATATATATATATATATATATATATATATATATATATATATATACATTTATATAAAATAATTGTCACACAACCTGGGTGACATGCCTTGCCTGCTCACCCAATTTTAGTGCACTTTAGTTATCCATACTGACCATCTAGTCTCGACACACCCATATATATATATATATATATATATATATATGTATATATATAGATATTTTTTCTTTTTCTTGTGTTTTTTTTTCGCAATGGATATTAAAAATAAAGCAGTCCTCCGTAAAGGAGGGATGGTGGATGGAATATATATATAAAATAATTGTCACACAACCGGGGTGACATGCCTTGCCTGCTCACCCAATTTTAGTGCACCTTAGTTATTCATAATGACCATCTAGTCTCGATACACCCATAAATATATATGTATATATATATAGTTTTTTTATTAGCAATAAAAAAGAAAAATAACGCAGTTCTCCGTAAAGGAGGGATGGTGGATGGAATATATATATATATATATATATATATATATATATATATATATATACATTTATATAAAATAATTGTCACACAACCTGGGTGACATGCCTTGCCTGCTCACCCAATTTTAGTGCACTTTAGTTATCCAGAATGACCATCTAGTCTCGATACACCCATGAATATATATGTATATATATATATATATATATATATATATATATATATATATATAGTTTTTCTGTTTTTTTTTTGCAATAGACAATAAAAATAACGCAGTTCTCCATAAAGGAGGGATGGTGGATGGAATATGTATATGCATATATATAAAATAATTGTCACACAACCTGGGTGACATGCCTTGCCTGCTCACCCAATTTTAGTGCACCTTAGTTATCCATACTGACCATCTAGTCTCGATACACCCATATATATATATATATATATATATATATATATTTATATATATATATATATATGTACATATATATAGTTTTTTTATTAGCAATAGAAAAGAAAAATAACGCAGTTCTCCGTAAAGGAGGGATGGTGGATGGAATATATATATATATATATACATTTATATAAAATAATTGTCACACAACCTGGGTGACATGCCTTGCCTGCTCACCCAGTTTTAGTGCACCTTAGTTATCCATAATGACCATCTAGTCTCGATACACCCATAAATATATATGTATATATATATATATATATATATAGTTTTTTTATTTTTTTCGTAATGGACAATAAAAATAACGCAGTTCTCCGTAAAGGAGGGATGGTGGATGGAATATATATATACATATATACATTTATATAAAATAATTGTCACACAACCTGGGTGACATGCCTTGCCTGCTCACCCAGTTTTAGTGCACCTTAGTTATCCATACTGACCATCTAGTCTCGATACACCCATAAATATATATACTGAACAAAAATATAAACGCAACACTCTTGTTTCTGCTCCCATTTTTCATGAGATGGACTTAAAGACCTACAATTCATTCCAGATACACAATATTACCATTTCTCTCAAACATTTCTCACAAATCAGTCTAAATGTGTGATAGTGAGCACTTCTGCTTTGCTGAGATAATCCATCCCACCTCACAGGTGTGCCACATCAAGATGCTGATCTGACATCATGGGTAGTGCACAGGTGTACCTTATACTGCCCACAATAAAAGGCCACCCTGGAATGTGCAGTTTTTTGCTTTATTGGGGGTCTGGGGACTCAGAACCGGTCAGTATCTGGTGTGACCACCATTTGCCTCATACAATGCAACACATCTTCTTCGCATAGAGTTTATCAGATTGTCAATTGTGGCCTGTGGAATGTTGGTCCACTCCTCTTCAATGGCTGTGCGAAGTTGTTGGATATTAGTGGGAACTGGTACACGCTGTCGTATACGCCGGTCAAGCACATCCCAAACATGCTCAACGGGTGACATGTCCGGTGAGTATGCTGGCCATGCAAGAACTGGGACATTTTCAGCTTCCAAGAACTGTGTACAGATCCTTGCAACATGGGGCCGTGCATCATCTGTCTGAGTGGCTGGTCTCAGACGATCTTGGAGGTGAACCTGCTGGATGTGGAGGTCCTGGGCTGGTGTGGTTACACGTGGTCTGCGGTTGTGAGGCCGGTTGGATGTACTGCCATATTCTCTGAAACGCCTTTGGAGACGGCTTATGGTTGAGAAATGAACATTCAATGCACGAGCAACAGATCTGGTTGACATTCCTGCTGTCAGCATGCCAATTGCACGCTCCCTCAATGCTTGTGGCATCTGTGGCATTTTGCTGTGAGACAAAACTCCACATTCCAGGGTGGCCTTTTATTGTGGGCAGTATAAGGTACACCTGTGCACTACCCATGATGTCAGATCAGCATCTTGATGTGGCACACCTGTGAGGTGGGATGGATTATCTCAGCAAAGCAGAAGTGCTCACTATCACACATTTAGACTGATTTGTGAGAAATGTTTGAGAGAAATGGTAATATTGTGTATCTGGAATGAATTGTAGATCTTTAAGTCCATCTCATGAAAAATGGGAGCAAAAACAAAAGTGTTGCGTTTATATTATTGTTCAGTGTATGTATATGTATACATATAGTTTTTTTTGTGTTTGTGAAAACGGGTCTTTAATCGGGGAAACGGAGCGGGTAGAGCAGGACGGAACGCAGGCATTGACAAACTACAATGACGGACAGGGCAAACAGGTAAGACCAGGACTTAAAATAGGTCATGACTAATCAAAGTAATCGGGCAAAGCAGGAGACGATCAGGGAAGCACACGTGGGTAATCAGGGGGCGTGGCACACACGAGGAGCGGACAAGCCGGGCATATATGTATATCTATATAAAACCTCATTAATGAGGGACAGGGAACAGAACGGACAGACAGAACTGGCACAGGGGAACGAGCCAGGACAAGACTTGACATAAGACAGGAAAGGCAGAGAAACAGATCAGAAAGGGGGACACGGAGGGAACAGGCAGGACAAAAGGACCGGGAGTGAACGAAGGGAACATCGGGGAAAGAGGAGCAGAAGCCAGAGGGACGAGGGACAAAGAGAGGAGGGACAGAGACAGGAGGAACAAAGCGAGGGGGAGCAGAGGCAGGAGGGACAAAGACGGGAGGCCAGGGAGAGAAGGAGGGGGAACCAAGAGGAGCCCGAGGGAGACCCAGCGGGCGACGGGAGGCAGCCGGAAGGGCTGCAGGCGGCCGGGAGGCCGGAGCCGGAGGGGCCGAGGAGACGGGGTGAGGGACAGACGCAGGGACGAAGGAGGGAGTCGGAGGGGAGACCAGGGAAGGGGACGAAGGAGCTGGAAGGGACCCTGGCGAGGGCAAGGAGAGAGGGGGAGCCGCAGCAGACGGCGACGTCCTCCGACACGCCAGAGCGGGAGGACCAGCAGGCGAATGAGGAGCCGCCGTCGGGGGGCCCGCAGGCAACCGATAAGACGCCGGAGGAGGGACCGAGGCAGGGCGACGAGGCCGCGGAGGGGGACCCGCAGACGACAGCCGACCCGGAGGGCCAGGACCCGCAGGTGCCGACCAAGCCCTAGCGCCGGCGAGGGAGGGCGAGCCAGGGGGCTGGGCGGGTGGGACCCCAGCCGTGCGTCTGTGTCCTCTCCCCTTATGGGACACAGACATAAGGACCTGCGGCCGGGGTCGGGCTCGTCGGGGTGAGGGTACCAGAGTCACAGGGGGAGAAGGGACTGGAGTGGGGCCAGGGACTGGAGCTGCAGGCTGCAGAGGGGGCGCCTGCCCGGGAGCTGCAGGCAGGGAAAGCGCCTCGGACGTGGGCGCGGTAGCTGCAGGCAGCGGAGACGGCTGCTCGGGCTCTGGGGCCGCAGGGGGCACTTATTTTATTATATAAAATAAGTGTCACACAACCGGGGTGACATGCCTTGCCTGCTTGTGGGATGAGGAAGACTCAGGGACTGGAAATGGGATTAAAACTGAAGATGTGCTCATTCCTTTGTGTATTTACAAATTTTCCTTCCGTCAGACATGAGGAGTTTGCTGCTATATTTGGCACTAATAGAGATTCTGATGCTGCTATTTTTATTGTCTATTAGTTTGTTATTATTTACAAGTTCTGTTGTGTTTTTGCATTTTTCTCTTCTGGTTAATTAACTGCTGTCTGTTTGCTGTGAAGTATGAGTGTGGTGAGTAAGACTCAGGGACTGGAAGTGGGATTACAACTAAAGATAACATGCTTATTCCTTTTTGTATTGTTTACAAATTTCCTTCCGTCAAACATGAGGAGTTTGCTGCTATATTGTGCACTAACAGAGATTCTGATGCTGCTATTTTTATTGTTTATAAATGTGTTATTGTTTCCAAGTTGAGTATTCAATAAATGCTAAATTGAGAAATTTTGTGTATCGTTTGTTATTATTAGTGTGATATTTTACCATGCAAATAGAGGGGAAAACGTCCAATTATCGGCCAAAAAAAATCAGCAGCATATATCGGCCATCGCCTGACCCTTGACTTGAAAAACCCATATCGGTCGACCTCTAGTAACAGTACATTCTGTCCAATTCATCCATCGAGTTAAGTCACACACCCACTTGAGGGGGCACTCCGGCAGACGTGAGGATGGGGATGTTCTTTCCGCTATAACATCCACTGCAGAAGTACATCTCGCTCCTGTTCACAGGGCTTACTTCAATGATGAAGCAGGGCTGGTTGTCTGGACAAGAAGTTGTCCTGCTGCTGGGTCTCGGTGCCGTTTTTCCACCTAAGCTTGAAGGTGGAAATGTGTTCCAACTTGGTCCCTGGGACTGCAGCATAGCCAAACATCGCGAGCAGCGTCGGCCACACCCACCACCAGAACCATCACACCGTCCTATACACATAAAGAAGAACTAAAACATAGAGTGTTGTGACAATCTATGCGTTAATGTTTGGCAGCATAGGTGATTCATTAAAATTATACCGAAGAATGGAAAATGTGATATTTAGAATATTTTTTGCCATTTAGTAGCTAATTTAAGCACTTACCCAATGCCTCAATTTGTTTTAGGTCAGTAATGTCTGAGCCAAAAGAATGAATGTATGAATTTAATACAATTCACCCACTCCCACCCACACACAAATCTGAAATTCAATTTAAGACACTTCTTAAACATTAGTGCATTAACAAAAAAGGAAAATCTTAAGAGATTCAGTAGGATTTTCTATGTTAGACTTAAGCTAATAGTTCAATAGTTTTTACATATTTCAATATACCAATTTGACTTTAATGTTGAAACAGATGCTAAAACATGGAATAATTTCATAACTAGAGAAACATGTTATTCACAAACACTAGCAAAGGTAGCTTATAGTTAAGCTTACTTAAGTCAGCAAGTCAGGCTACAGTGTGTAAGAATAGTCGTAAACGATAATTTGTCTCAGTCTTACATGACAGAATAAGTAAACAGAAAATATAAAATGGCTGAAACAGCGTCATTAACGCCAGCTACAGTAGAGGCGCAGAAAAGGTGTCATGACTGAAGTATTCCCAAACTCTGGAAGACCGTATGCGAGCCTTTTTTGCCGCGTGTTTCTCCAGAGGCTCCGGAGCTCCGCTGGTTGACACAGCCATGTTGGTTCATGTGCAGGGGGACGAGCGGCAAATTTCTTTTTTGCAGGGTGGTAGGTGATGTCTCATTAATATTTATGAGAGAAGTGCTACATGATTGGCCAGTGCATGCCTTACAAAATGGTGCGGCACTGCATCCAAGCCTGCGGCACTCAGAGTCACAAATACAGTGGAAACCATTTGTAGTAATTACGTCTGTCTGGCTGATTTCCAACTAATTGATATTTGTATATTTATTACATGAATATAAGGTAATATAAGGTAATAGAAGAGGTATTTAATGGTTTTCCATCTGAGGAATTTGCAAAAAACTGCAGTGCATGATGGGTCGGACCTAAAGGCTGCCTTAACGTCCTCATCTGTATGACGACATACATCAAGACTAGGAAGGTGCATAATGTTCATGTCTGGTTGCGTTTGTTGGTCCAGAAAGTAATTCAATTTCGCCATGTAGGTTACGTTCTTAAAAACTGCTTGGATATAGCCCGATTATATGCTGTGGGCCTTTTAATTTCTTTGTTTACCAGGTAGGCTACCTTCTTTAAACTGCGTTTTGTTAGACTACATATTTAGGGAGGTCTTTATAAATTTATAGTAGTCTTCATAAATATGTACATAGTTTAGCCTAACCCAGCCACTTAAGGGAGAAAGCCAGCTCAACTAGGTGTCGGTCCCAAGCCCGGATTAATGGGGAGGGTTGGCGTCAAGAAATAAAGAGACTGTATCTTCACTGCATGACTGATGTCAAAATGTGTGAAATATGTGGTTGTATTAATAAATGCATTAAAGTAGGTTAATGATTCTGTGCTGTCTAAATTGTATAGAAAATTTCTACGTATAGCCAAACAAATCTCCTCCTGTTTGAAAAGGCATAGAAAAAGCAATTTAGCCACTAAAACTTTACAGTTTTTGTGAGGGACAGTCGAATTCTCTCGTTTCTCTCGTCAAGTTTTTTTGTGATCCTGCACCTACACTTTGCCGGCCCCAGGAGGATGGGCTCCCCCTTTGAGTTTGGTCCCTCCCAAGGTTTCTTCCTTCTTGGGAGTTTTTCCATGCTATCGGCGCCTATGGCTTACTCACTGGGGGCTTTGGGTGGGCATGATATAAAGCAAAGCATTTTCCCTCCCAGTTTCCTCCTCTGGTCCACATTGCAGGACCATCAGCCATCAGAAACAGCCAGACGGTCTCCTTCAGCTTCTTTAGTGTCCTTGGAAGCCAAGGCAGTTTTAGGTCTGAGAAGAGGTTTATCAGAAGGACACATATTACGTCGTTTGTCCTGAAATGTAACATGGGGAGGAAAAGTTAAGCGGTTTAGTCAGATTGGAGTCGTTTATTCAGCAGTGGCAGCGCCAGTGACTTAATGCTACAGGTGCTATAGGGGAGTGAGATTATTTAGACCGGGTGCTTTAGCTTTTCAGCTTATGTAGATGGTGTATAGAAGCACACAGCACGATAAGCTACAGCATGGATAAAATAGGATAAAATATAAAATTCTAACGTCTAGCTCACAGAGCCTCTATGTGTACTTTGAAGAAAAAATACACTACAAGTATGCTGTAAAAACCGCAAAAATGTCTTACACAATATACAGATTTTACAGATAGTTAAAGAAAAAATGAAACCAATATTTTGGGGGTGCTGTGGGGGTACTATGGTCATTGGAGGAGGAGCTAGAGCCCCCCCCCCCCAAGCTTTTCCTTGGTGCTGCCACTGTTGTTCAGATTAAAAGTAACATTGTCATTAATAAACAGTACTCTGATCAAATTTTTGCATGTACAAACACAATCAAAGTTTAACCACATGTTTAGACACAATTCACACACCTGTTACATTTCCATAATGCTAAGACTCTCTACACTTACTTCATCCACTTTCTTGTTTGGTACACAGTCATTTGATGGATGTGTAAGATCATTACCAGACCGTCTGCTGCAAACTCTACAGTTAATGAATGGCTGCAAAAACACACAGACACACAAAAACAGTATTTAAAGAGTGGTGGGCAATAAATACAGTGAGAGAAGGTGTAGTAAAGATATATCTAATGATTTAAGGCAGAGCTGCTGGAGTGCAGGGTTTAATGACACAGAACAATTTTAGAGGAAAGAGCTTCCAAAGCAGGGTCACCATAAGGCTATATTATACAAAGCAAGTTCATCTAAAAGTATGAACAACAAATCCCGTTTAACTGAACACTGCTCTGTATTAAAATACTGTCCTCCGATCAAGCTAAGTGGTCCTGTAGTTCACTATTTAAAGAGGTAAATTTAAAGGGTAATTCACACTGCACATCTACCCTGCTCTGACCAGGTTTAATTACTGGCTTTCTAATTAAAACAAGAGTTAAGTCCTGCCCTTTCACCACAAAACACCACACTGCCATTTAAGGCTGATTTCAACAATGAGTTTTAGTTAACCTGGCTCGATTGAGTTAACTCTGGGTATGTAAAACCCGCTTTGTAGTACAGCCCACAGGTCTTTAAATAAGGCCAGCTAGGGTTCATAGCTCGAAGCATAATCTACAGGTCACCCCTCAGATGATTAGCATTTGCTTCTGCCTGGTAATCCAGCCTTTAAGCCTGTAAACCTACTAAAATTTGAGAATAAGGTGAAGGAACTGGCTCTTTGAGGCCACCTATGTATTTGTTACTTTATTGTTGGCTAACTTTCCCCCGCAGGGCATCAAAAAAGTTAACATGAACCTAAATTAATTTGCTAACTGATATGTCCAATGCTCACAGTCACAGTGACTCTTTACTTACCCTCTTGTCCATGAAAATACAGTCAGCCCGATGGTCTGTTGCAGTTGACTTTGGACATTTTGTTGCTCTCAAGAGAATCTCAATGTCAATGTATTCACTGCTGATCTAAATCACATAAACACGTTATATACAAAATTGCCTACAACTGTTTTAAAGGCAATATAACAAACAATAATCACCCAAAAAATGGCAAACTGTCACAGACTTGACTGCAGCAGATTCAGAGAGAAACTGTGAGAAGGTAAAATTGACCAGGGCTGAGATATACAACCATCACTTTCATTGTGAAGAGACATTAAGCATCATATGCATTGAAATTAAAACATCAAAATCAATGTGATACTCATTAGTTCAGCTTGCAGATGATGAAAGTTTCACACTTTTGTAAACACTTTCTCAGCAGTTACCTTCGGACGGCCCTGGATGTTATAGAAATTCATGTGCTGACGGGTTCCTTGATGAGCATTTTCGACTGCGAGTTTAATGGCCGTCTTGTGAGTGCAGGGAGACTGTGGTAATCTTGCTGGGCCTCTGTGGAGATAAGCAGAGCTCCATAAGCCAAAACCAGAAGCAGCAGGCGGGTCATCTTCCTCTCAGCTTTGAAGGGAGAAGCAGGACTGAGGACACTGATCTGTGGTCCCCTTATCCAGCACGTCCAGGGGCGTGTCCTTCACTCGAAACAAACAGACCTTTGAACAACATTGGAAAACTCTTCAGGATGAATTGAGGCAGGTGGTCAAGTGGGTTTATTGTTATTTCAGCAATATACACAGTACACAGTGAAAGGAAACATTGTTCCTCCTGGACCACGGTGCAACACAAAGAAGAAAAACAGAAACAACACAAGATGACACAAGTGCGGGCAAGATAGAACTATACAGAGTGAAAGGAGCACAAACAGAGGGAGAAAGTGCAAGATAAACACAAGAGCAACAATACAATACTACAGGACAAGACAGCGCAGTCAAGAACACAGAGTGCAGCCAGAGCTAACCTGAATAGGGGCATCAAGGTTGCCAGGCAGGCAGAGAAACAGAAAATAGAGGTCTACTTCACATACAACAACCCACAGTGGGTGTGGCAGGGAATACAACACATTACAAACTTCAAAGGCAACAACACCGTCACTGTTAACAGCAACGCCCTTTTAGCAAAGGAGCTAAACAGCTTCTTTGCTCGTCTGGAGGAACACAGAGCAGACATAGCCACACTGCCCCCTCCCCCAATCTCCAGCACTCACAGACTCCCTCTGCAGGAACACCACGCGAGAAGGCACATTGCATCTCTAGGTGTGTGGAGTTTAAGACAAGGCAAGTGATGCTACGATAATATAATTCCTTGGTAAGACCCCACCTAGAATATTGTGTGCGGGTTTGGTTACCATACCTTAAGAAGGACATTGCTGCCTTGGAAAAGGTGCAACGTAGGGCAACGAGAATGATTCCTGGTCTTAGAGGAATGTCTAATGAGGAGAGGTTAGCTGAGCTGAATCTGTTTAGCCTCGAGCAAAGGAGACTAAGGGGGGACATAATCCAGGTGTTTAAGATTCTAACAGGTCTGGATGCTGTTCAGCCAAATGGCTATTTCAATGTTAGTTTAAATACCAGAACTCGTGGCCATAAGTGGAAATTAGCTGGAGAACATTTTAAAACGAATTTGATGAAGCATTTCTGTACACAGCGTGTAGTTAGAGTATGGAATAGTCTTCCTGTTATTGTAACACAAGCTAAAACCCTGGGTTCTTTTAAATCAGAGCTAGATAAGATTTTTGAGCTATTAGCTAAGTTCTCCTCAAAGGAGCTTGATGGGCCGAATGGCCTCCTCTCATTTGTAAATCTCTTTGGTTCTTATGAGTCAGCTTACAGAGATGAGGTCCAGAAACTGATAGGTTGGAGTTCAGCAAACAATTTGGCACTAAACAGCACAAAGACAAAGGAATCACTGACTTCAGGAAGGATGGAGGCGACACTGGCCTGCCTAGATGGATGGATGGATGTTTTTATTGACATTGTAAGTACAATGAGATTTAGTTTGGAACGCGCCAGCAGCTACACAGTATATTTACAATTATATAGATTGTGAGGCATAAAATAAGGTGTGAGTAATATAACATAACGACATAATATAAGTAATCATTAATTAATCATTACAGATGGTATGAGGTGTGAACCGCTAGGCTGCTATGGCATGTTTGGTATCAAACCGATGGAAAATCACTCCAGTTTCCAAATCTGGTCAGTGGTTACCACGAAAGTGAATATATCAAAAGTTACACCAGCCTAACGAAAATCATCAATACAAGGGAAATCACTCTGGTCATAAATCTCAAAAGGACTGATACAGACCCCCTTCCGAAAGCCCGCCAAATGGATGGTCAGCCATTGGTCCAGGAGTCGAATTCCTGGTCACTCCTATTCACGAACTTTACACTATAAAACCTGGCACCTCAGAACAAAGCCAGGAGAGGAGAAACAGAAGGGAGGAGAAAACAAAAGACCATCAGCACGAAGAGAGGCAGAGAACATCAGCCCAAGAGAAGAGAAGCCCACAAGAAGCCCTCCTGAAGCCTATCAGTGAAGACCCAGCTGGACAGAGAACTGCAACCAAGCCCAAGCTTCACCAGGAGAGGGAATCAGAGGGGCTCCACTCCAACAACCGCTGCAAACACCGCGCCTCCCTGAGTGCCATCACCCATCAGCTCATCAGCCTCCGCAACCAACTGCCAAGACCCCCCCCCCCCCCACTCTGCAACCAAGTAAACAAACTTCCTTTCATTTATAACAACCTAAACTCCTATTCACCTGCTATATTACTTTAGGACAGTATTTCCACAAATTGCTTGCTTTGCAGAACAGTATTTTCCCTTTTAAGGTTACTCATTTTAAATCTGGTCATTGCATTTTCATGATTACATTGTTTGTGTCCACTCCGTTATTTCGTGTTTATTGTTTGTTAGGTGTAATGTCTGTCTTATGTTAGTTATAGGAATAAATGCATGTCTTTTACACAACTTCAGCCTCCGTTCATTGAGTGCTCACAAGAATCCCTGCCTGTGCGATCTACGCTCTGAAACCTCAAATTCGCCTGAAATATCGCGAGACTCTCTCTCATTGGCCGTGAGGGGAGCTTCGCTACCGATCGTTTACATTACCTGGTGACGCAGCTCGTTGGACAAGCCTTCTATTCTAACCCAGGTTATTACGTGATACTGGTTATTAATGAGTTCCATTTAAGTCACACATTAACAGACTCACGGTGTTTCGCAATTGAGTTTGAGCCGACCATTCAGCATAAAAATTGGTTAATAATCACAAGGCACAAGGTTTAAACTTATTCTGAGCACACAATTTAAACTTTTTATGACCGAACGTGCAGTGAAGAAGCGCTACTGTCAACTGGTTGCAAAAGTCGCACTCATGGCAATCTGAAGGCATTTAAGCGGGATCATATGGGCTTATTATAGTTATTTTTATTTCTATTATTAGTAGTTATATTATTTTGTTTTATTTTCGGTGATTTCATTGTAGTTCTTTCGTATTAAACTGCAGTAAACTTTAACCCTATGTCTGACGAGATTCTCAGATGTAGCGCTTTGTTTCCAGGTTCAATTCGGACGAGTGTCTCCGTTTCTATATATCCTGGGAGAGATCTCTCTATTAGCGAACGGGAATACTTGTTATGAGGTTCTAACCTAAATTATGTTGCGCTTGGACATAAGACCGATAGCTTAGTTACCTATCAGGATCATACTCGTATGTGTGTGCCTGCTTTAGACAAAGCAAGTTTAACACAACTTTGCGCTGTGAGCCAAGTGTGTGTCATTTAGAAATTGGGAGTCTCCTGTGCTTGAGACCCGCCGTGGTTAAGCACCATTTGCGACGAGATATAGTGCACTCACAATTTAAATCTGTCGCCGTAACGCGTGCGCCGTCTCGCTTCAGTAATTGTTTTAAGGGGTGATGACGAAGATGACGAATTTACTTTCCTGAAGAGGAGCAGGATGGGTCACGCGTTCTGTAAGATTTGTCTCCCACGGGGAAGGAACGATGTCAGTCGGCATGAAAAATCCAAGTCATTAGTGAATGACAGAGCCGCATGAGTGAACATGAAAAATTAATAGAAAATAAATGACAAATGGTTATTTTATATTTTATATATTTTATATATTTATATTTATATTATATTTTATATAATTTATATTATTTTATATTTCCTGTCTTAAAATGTAAGGGATACTGGAGCCTGGTTGCGGTGGTGGGATGGCTCACGGCGGGTGCCGGAAAATTTCCTTTATTTTCAAATCCAAACCTTGACAGGTATGCTGCTGTTCCAAATCATGGGTGCATGTTACAAGTGTCCCCAAGATCAGGGTGCAGTTTACTCTGCAACTCCAATGGAGGGGGACGGGGTTGTCCGTCAAGTTCACCGAACAGAGTTGCGTCCAGTACCACAGGGGGTTGTTATGTCAGGGGAAGATGTTCTGGTAATGTCTCCTGAGTCTGGGTTGCCCACAGGGGCAACAGAAATGGAATCGGATGAGGACTCTGTGATTTTACGGGGACAGGGCTGGTGGGAGGGGTCGCAATAGAGCATCCACAAGTAGGCCTCGTATAATGGAGGAGGTTATGTCCCCCCCGAGGTGTAGAGACCAGTTAAACGTTCGGTGAGGTCCACCACTGGTCATCATACCAACCCTTATAAGTTACCACGGTCAGTGAATGATCGTTCGGTTGGGGAGGAAGACCAGTGGTTTGGGGATAGAATTCTTAGCTGTGATCGTTGGGTCATCAATTTCATTTTGGGGGATGGATTGTAGCCAGGCAATTATAGGCAGGTATAGGAACTGCAGTTCGGACTGGAGGCATAGCCGGGGCGAGATGGCTGTGCATGTTCCGATGGTAGGGCATATTGGCAAAGGAGCAGGCACGGGAAAGACAGGCAGGGTCCTGATAGATTTGGTGGAGCATCGGCGGGCATATTGAATTTGCAGTGTAGCAGCCTTTCTGTTTGCTTGTTTCAGGGGTGAACAATCTTATCCGCAAAGGGCCGGTGTGTATGCAGGTTTTCGCTGCAACTCCCTAATTAGATTTCTAATTAGAGGACTGATTAGCTGAAGAGTCCTCATACCTGGTTTTGAAGAGCTGACCTAAAGGTTACCCCAAAAACCTGTTTTTTTTTTGTTTGAATGGGGCAGTGAGTCATGGGGTAAACTACTGTTCTTTAGGGGTTTTCAAGGTGGAATTACGGGTCGATAATTTTAAGGATCAGGTTGTAAACCTCCCTGGTGTTGCTTTAATATGTTTTATCTGAGGTTGTATCGTGTATTATCAAGCCAGCCGGCTTAGTGGCCTCGGGAGCGGGGTTTAGTGGGAGCAGCTGGCTAGTTTTATTTTCTTTTTTGTTTGTGTCTTTTTCTTTGTTGTATGTATATTTTGGGTTCATTATTAGGCAGGCTGGGCCTTTTGGCACCTGTAGTCTGGGTGCTGGATTGCCCATAGGGGTCTTTTTTATTGCTGTGATTTGCTGTGTCATTCACTAGTGTGATTTGTGCTGGATGTGTTTTTAAGGTTGTGCTGTGGCGTGTACCTGAGCAAACTTTGGGCAACCTGTTCTCTTGTTGGCTTTATTGACAAAGGGTGGATTAGTCTAATTACGGCCTGCTACAAATAGCTGCATATAACGTATAAAAAAAATCACCTTATGGGTGCTCCGTAGGGTAGCAAGATCTTGAGTTTTTTTTACAGTACTCGGGTACGTTTTAAAATTTTCGACCAATCAGCAAACATTATTCTGACAGCATAGCTGGGAAACCAATGAAAAGTGAGTGCAACGTTCTAGAACTTGACTTCGGGTTGACGCTCCCTATAAAAGAGCTGGGTACTGCTTCAAGGCGTTCAGTTGGCGCTACCTCCTGATAGAGTAGCACTGTACGGCTCTTGTTCCGTAAAACAACATCAAAAGGATGAAAAAAAAAACAATATTTAAAGAAGACGAAAAAAATCAATTTTTAAAGAAGACGAAAAAAACATCGTCTAAAAAAATAAGCCAAAAAAATAATATCCGAAGAAGGAAAAACATGCAAAGTAAAAAAAAACAAACAAAAATAAAAAACAATATCCAAAGAAGAAGGAAAAAAACATCCAAAGGGAGAAAAGAAGAACTGAAGGGCCAACGAGGTAGGAGGAAATACAAATTTCGTTTCAGCACCGTTGGAGTGCCAAGCCGTGAAAAGCATTTGGCCAGAAGACAAGGTAAGTGTTGTATCTGTTATTTTAAAACAGCGCTTTTCAAAATGCTGCTTTATAATCGTTTGAGATCGTTAGCCAGTGTGACAGCTGAAGGCTTTTTGAGTTTACCAACATAAAGTTTTATTTCTGTATTAGGACATTGTCAGGAACAATGATGTGTTCATCGCTATGATGTGGTCAAAAAGCGATGCATTGAATCTTAGAAACATTTGTGATTTTTCAAACGATGCTTTTCCTTTTATTTAATCAGTAAAATTTCCATCGGTTTTATATAGTGCCCCTTGAAATATGTCTTTAGCTCATTTTCCGGGCATTTTACTAGAATGCATCCTGAGAAATACACAAGCTCTGCTGCATTTCCGTGCCTCGATGTTTAGTGCCGAGTATAATTGTTGCAGTTGCCTTTTATATATTCCATGAGACCTGTTGGTACCAAGAGAAGTGTGAGACTGTCAGGGTGAATTTATCATACAATCGCACGCATAAATACCTGAGGGTTGCCAGTCCTTTTGCGTTGTTACAGGAGGACTAGAGCTGACGAGTGTGTTTCTACACACTATCAAGGGCATTGTAGTACAGTTTTCTCAGGTGGGAGAATGCTGCCGATCTCCTATTTGACAATACAGCCCTTGATATATTAGAATATTACAGAACTAGAAGCCTTTTGCAAGGAAGAATGTGAGAAAATCCCAAGTACAAGAACTGAAAGCCTTTCAGCTGGCTATAAGAAGCGCTTGTAAGCTGTGATATCTGGCAGAGGAGGTGTTACTAAGTACTGATTACGTAGGGTGCCCAAACTTTTGCAGAGTGCCATAATAATGTTTTTATTTTGTAATTTTGTTCAATTTATGGCATAAAAAGTAACTATTCATCAATGTTTGCTGAAAATATTGTGTATTTTTCCCCCAGTTCCTAAAGAGACTGTATTAACTGATATTGTTGCTTTTGTAATTGAAAAGATGTTATTTGTCAAGGGGTGCCAAACCTTTGCATAAGACTGTACACAGTGTGTGTATGTGTTTATGTGAGTGTGTGTCTGTGTGTGTGTGTGTATATATATATATGTGTGTGTGTGTATATATTTCTGTATATGCATGTGTATATATATATTTATATATAGTTCACACACATTCAAACTTATTTGAATACACATTCAAAATTATTTTTATTATTATTATTTTCGTTTTTTTTTTTTTTTGTGTTTTAAAATTTTTTATTTTTGCAATGGAAATAAAAATAAAGCAGTCCTCCGTAGAGGAGGGGTGGTGGAGGGAATATATATATATATATACATATATATAAAATAATTGTCACACAACTGGGGTGACATGCCTTTCCTGCTCACCCAATTTTAGTGCAACTTAGATATCCATAATGACCTTCTAGTCTCGATACACCCATATATATATATGTATATATATATATAGTTTTTTTTGTTTTTTTTTTTGCAATAGACAATAAAAATAACGCAGTTCTCCATAAAGGAGGGATGGTGGATGGAATATATATATACATATATATAAAATAATTGTCACACAACCTGGGTGACATGCCTTGCCTGCTCACCCAGTTTTAGTGCACCTTAGTTATTCATAATGACCATCTAGTCTCGATACACCCATAAATATATATGTATATATATATAGTTTTTTTTGTTTTTTTTTTTGCAATAGACAATAAAAATAACGCAGTTCTCCATAAAGGAGGGATGGTGGATGGAATATATATATACATATATATAAAATAATTGTCACACAACTTGGGTGACATGCCTTGCCTGCTCACCCAATTTTAGTGCAACTTAGTTATCCATAATGACCAACTAGTCTCGATACACCCATATATATATATATATGTACATATATATATAGTTTTTTTATTAGCAATAGAAAAGAAAAATAACGCAGTTCTCCGTAAAGGAGGGATGGTGGATGGAATATATATATATATATATACATTTATATAAAATAATTGTCACACAACCTGGGTGACATGCCTTGCCTGCTCACCCAATTTTAGTGCACCTTAGTTATCCATACTGACCATCTAGTCTCGACACACCCATATATATATATATATATATATATATATATATGTATATATATAGATATTTTTTCTTTTTCTTGTGTTTTTTTTTCGCAATGGATATTAAAAATAAAGCAGTCCTCCGTAAAGGAGGGGTGGTGGAGGGAATATATATATACATATATATATAAAATAATTGTCACACAACCTGGGTGACATGCCTTGCCTGCTCACCCAATTTTAGTGCAACTTAGTTATCCATAATGACCAACTAGTCTCGATACACCCATATATATATATATATATGTACATATATATAGTTTTTTTATTAGCAATAGAAAAGAAAAATAACGCAGTTCTCCGTAAAGGAGGGATGGTGGATGGAATATATATATATATATATATATATATATATATATATATATATACATTTATATAAAATAATTGTCACACAACCTGGGTGACATGCCTTGCCTGCTCACCCAATTTTAGTGCACTTTTGTTATCCATACTGACCATCTAGTCTCGATACACCCATGAATATATATGTATATATATATATATATATATATATATATATATATATAGTTTTTCTGTTTTTTTTTTGCAATAGACAATAAAAATAACGCAGTTCTCCATAAAGGAGGGATGGTGGATGGAATATGTATATGCATATATATAAAATAATTGTCACACAACCTGGGTGACATGCCTTGCCTGCTCACCCAATTTTAGTGCACCTTAGTTATCCATACTGACCATCTAGTCTCGATACACCCATATATATATATATATATATATATATATATATATATATATATATATATATATATATATATATATATGTACATATATATAGTTTTTTTATTAGCAATAGAAAAGAAAAATAACGCAGTTCTCCGTAAAGGAGGGATGGTGGATGGAATATATATATATATATATACATTTATATAAAATAATTGTCACACAACCTGGGTGACATGCCTTGCCTGCTCACCCAGTTTTAGTGCACCTTAGTTATCCATAATGACCATCTAGTCTCGATACACCCATAAATATATATGTATATATATATATATATATATATATATAGTTTTTTTATTTTTTTCGTAATGGACAATAAAAATAACGCAGTTCTCTGTAAAGGAGGGATGGTGGATGGAATATATATATACATATATACATTTATATAAAATAATTGTCACACAACCTGGGTGACATGCCTTGCCTGCTCACCCAGTTTTAGTGCACCTTAGTTATCCATACTGACCATCTAGTCTCGATACACCCATAAATATATATACTGAACAAAAATATAAACGCAACACTCTTGTTTCTGCTCCCATTTTTCATGAGATGGACTTAAAGACCTACAATTCATTCCAGATACACAATATTACCATTTCTCTCAAACATTTCTCACAAATCAGTCTAAATGTGTGATAGTGAGCACTTCTGCTTTGCTGAGATAATCCATCCCACCTCACAGGTGTGCCACATCAAGATGCTGATCTGACATCATGGGTAGTGCACAGGTGTACCTTATACTGCCCACAATAAATGAGAAAAAGTATGATGGTCTGTCGATAAATCAATAAGAAAATAAATGAAGTCGTTTTCGCGAACACGCTGGAAAAGCCAGGGGCCGGACCGACTGTAGGGGGCGTGGCCAGAGACAGCCATCTCAGGCTGTCAAGTCTCCCGTTTTGGCCGGGAAACTACCGTATTTTACTTCTCTTTCCCGCCGTCCTCCCGTATTAGTATTTTCCCGTAAATCTCCCTTATATTATATAGTTGCTGGATAGTGTAGTGGTAAGATCGCCGCCTTTCACACGGGAGACCGGGGTTCGAATCCCGGTTGTGGCCAAAAATATATTTTATATATTTTATATATTTATATTATATTTATATTATATTTTTTATATATTGTATTATATAGTTGCTGGATAGTGTAGTGGTAAGATCGCCGCCTTTCACACGGGAGACCGGGGTTCGAATCCCGGTTGTGGCCAGAAACAACTGCTATCACAACTAGAGGTACAACACGATTGCTACGACAAGGGGGAGCCAGGACGACAGGTCAGGGGGGAGATATCATCATCCCCACATTCCGAGATTGGGTACCAAGCCCCATATATATTAGTAGGCTGAATACAAGAGCAGCTGACCTGAGAAATAAGAAATAAGCTAAGCTGGAAACCTGGACCCTCCGACCAAGAATGCGTGAAGTACCCTCAGAAGGTCTACTAGAAGATGTACGTAGAAGACTACTACAGATCAGCTGATCTACACCACAGCAACAGTGATCCTTGAGCTGGAGCCGGACCGTCTTTGAAGACTCCGTAAATCTCCGTATAATAATATATATCTACGGGAACGAGAAAGGAGAAAGCAGAGAACAAGAACAAGATTTGTAAATGTAAGATTTGAAGGACCCCCGGCATGAAAAATAGAATAGTTCTCGTCATTAGTGAACATGTGTCTCGTCATTGTGTGTCATGGACAGTAAGAGGGGGATCAATAGAGTGTTGTTATTATAACGTCTAAAAAGTATGATGGTCTGTCGATAAATAATGAAGTCGTTTTCGCGAACACGCTGGAAAAGCCAGGGTGTAGGGGGCGTGGCCAGAGACAGCCTGCTGACCATCTCAGGCTGTCAAGTCTCCCGTTTTGGCCGGGAAACTACCGTATTTTACTTCTCTTTCCCGCCGTCCTCCCGTATTAGTATTTTCCCGTAAATCTCCCTTATATTATATAGTTGCTGGATAGTGTAGTGGTAAGATCGCCGCCTTTCACACGGGAGACCGGGGTTCGAATTCCGGTTGTGGCCAAAAATATATTTTATATATTTTATATATTTATATTTATATTTATATTATATTTTATATAATTTATATTATTTTATATTTCCTGTCTTAAAATGTAAGGGATACTGGAGCCTGGTTGCGGTGGTGGGATGGCTCACGGCGGGTGCCGGAAAATTTCCTTTATTTTCAAATCCAAACCTTGACAGGTATGCTGCTGTTCCAAATCATGGGTGCATGTTACAAGTGCGGAACATATTTTAACTTAGTACTAACTTAGCATCATATTTGATCTGATTCGACTGAATATCCCAGGTTTCCATCTCTCATGCATCTGGTGTGACGTGTTTTCAGACTCTCAGGCTGGCGCCTGAGAAACGTCTCACTCCGGCCAGCTGACCAAAGTTGGTAACCTTGGTATTGTGTGTAGGAGATTCGGTATAACTATAATTTCGTTCTCCATTTGCATGCCCGAAGTGTCTTTAAGTGTTATGTAGTTTTGCCTGAAACGCAAAAATAAAACAAAGCAATTAAAGCCGATCAGTGGCTCAAATTGTGCTGTAGCGATTGAAGAACTTTTGTCGGAAGTTGGATTCGAACTTGGGATGCCTTACTTGGGAGAACAGAATACCAGAATAGAGTAGGTTAAGTCCAGCCTTGGCTTCCAAGCTGACGTTTTTCTACATATGTGCTTGTGTATCATGGACAGTAAGAGGGGGCAGGCAAGGAGAGAATTTCTCTCTTTGGGGATCAATAGAGTGTTGTTATTATAACGTCTAAAAAGTATGATGGTCTGTCGATAAATCAATAACAATATCAATGAAGTCAATGTTTATCTAAAGGAATCAGAATTCAGGAAAAGCCAGGGGCCGGACCGAGTGTAGGGGGCGTGGCCAGAGACAGCCTGCTGACTGTTCCAAATCATGGGTGCATGTTACAAGTCCGGAACATATTTTAACTTAGTACTAACTTAGCATCATATTTGATCTGATTCGACTGAATATCCCAGGTTTCCATCTCTCATGCATCTGGTGTGACGTGTTTTCAGACTCTCAGGCTGGCGCAAAGAAATCTTACGGGAATTGAACGTCTCACTCCGGTCAGCTGACCAAAGTTGGTAACCTTGGTATTGTGTGTAGGAGATTCGGTATAACTATAATTTCGTTCTCCATTTACATGCCCGTAGTGTCTTTAACCGGCTGCACGAACTGGATCCGCCTCCATTACGACACAACTTTGCCCTTATTGGCTTAAGAATTTAGTCACATACATGACGTATATCTGCTATTTCTCCCGAGAAGCAGGTAAAGCAGTGGTAACTGCTTTGTAGTTAATTTACCTGGTAAAATTAAGTTTAAATAAATGATATAAATACTGTAATAGTACTCGTGAGCTTTGTTTATTTGTTATTAGTTATTGTAATGTTGCGCTGCTTTATTTGTTTAATCGTCTAGTCTGTGGAGACATTCAAGTTAATCAAATAAGAATTGCACTGTACACTGTACATGACCATAAAAACTTTGTATCCTTGAAATAAATGTTTTTGATCTTTTCCTTGGCAGTTATCTTTTTACACAGGGCCTCTATGTACACGATAGTTTTTTTTTTCACGACTAACAGTATGGATCAGGAGTTGGTTATTGTAAAAGAAGTAATGTGCATGCAGGTGATATTTGTATAGATTTATCCACACCCTTGTAGCAGTGCTGCCATTGCAGTCAGATCTCGCAAACTAGGAGTATTAGTTGTCTTTATTTCTCTTTATTTCTTGACGCCAACCCTCTCCATTAATCCGGGCTTGGGACTGGCACCTACCTGAGCTGGCTTGCTCCCTTAAGTGGCTGGGTTAGGCTAAACTATATATATATATTTACCAAGACTACAATAAAACATCTCGAAATGTGTAGTCTAGCAAAACGCAGTTTAAAGAAGGTAGCCTACCTGGCGAAATTGCAAACAAATTAAGGGCGTTAGGCAGCCTTTAGATCCTACCCATCATGCACTGCAGTTTTTTGCTAATTCCTCAAATGGAAAACTGTCCATCCATCCATCCATCCATTTTCCAAACCGCTTATCCTACTGGATCGCGGGGGGTCTGGAGCCTATCCCGGAAGCAATGGGCACGAGACAGGGAACAACTCAGGATGGCGGGCCAGCCCATCGCAGGGCACACTCACACACTATTCACTCACGCATACACTCCTATGGGCAATTTAGCAACTCCAATTAGCCTCAGCATGTTTTTGGACTGTGGGGGAAACCAGAGTACCCGGAGGAAACCCCACGATGACATGGGTAGAACATGCAAACTCCACACACATGTGACCCAGGTGGAGACTCGAACCCGGGCCCTAGAGGTGTGAGGCAACAGTGCTAACCACTGCACCACCATGCTGCCCCCTAAATGGAAAACCATTAAATACAAAAGGAAAACAAAAGTGCTGTAAGACTGTATACTTATGTGTATGTTAGTAAAGGCTGTAGCTGACACAACGGACCCCACTAATTAGAAAGGGGTAATTGTACACATGTGGCATCCAGTATGTTCTTCTATAACAGTTTTTAAAAAAAAAAAAAAACTCACATTACACAAATTGGCACTATCAAAACGAGGATTATGGGGAAAATGGGGACTGTGATGGAGATTACATACACGTAGGCATGGTATTTAGTTTTTTTTAATCTGGTCACCTTCCAGAGTAATTGTAAACTAAAACCATCTTCACCCTATTTGATTCTTTATAAATGGACAATCAGTCGTGCAGTAAATGGGGGTATAGAGAGACACAGAGCTTGTCTAACAAGAAACCCTGGGAAGCTAACATTAATAGGGTGGGTATGGATAGCAAAACCATTGATACAGATTACAGATTTATATCTCACCTGAACCCTGGCGGGCTCCGTGCCAATAGGGGTTGGGATTAGGGTTAGTTAACTTAAGTAGTAATATTGATGTGTATATTCTCCTATTCTCCAGTCAGTGAATCGTGAAACGTAATGTTAATATGTTTCTATACCTATATGTTCTGCTTAAAAACCCATAAAGGCAAGCACAGTGTTTAGACATTCTGTTACTTAGACTAGTAAACACTAAGATCCTTCAGCTTTCAATTAACCTGACACAACAGTCTAAACAACAAATGTGTGCCATGTCATTTGTCATCTTTACATCTTGTATCCTTTATATGGTAATTGGATTTTCAAGGTGGAATTGCAGGTCGATCATTTTAAGGATCTAGATGTAAACCTCCCTGGTGTTGCTTTAATATTTTTTTTGCACAATTTGCTTCACACACTTCCTCCAGCAGAGAAGCTTACAATACTACACCCCACCAAATGACTGGATGATGCCTTTTTATTTAAGGTCTGGCTGTGAGCCTCGATTACCGATACACTATCTTCAGGCTCCTGCCGGGATCAGTCAGTATGGTGGACCTTTGGAGGAATGGGTACAAAACCATCAGGAAAGTTTGCAGGTGCTTCAAGAGTATGTGAAGGCTTAGTTGGAGGAACAAGCCACACCACGAAATCGGAAACACAATGAGTTGGTTAATGATTAGGGGTTTGATGAAGGTCAGCTGGTGTGTTTGCGGAACCATGTTCGAGGTAAAATACAGGATCATTGGGATGCCTGTTTGTATATGGTAGTTCGGTGTCCCCAAGATCAGGGTGCAGTTTACTCTGCAACTCCAATGGAGGGGGACGGGGTTGTCCGTCAAGTTCACCGAACAGAGTTGCGTCCAGTACCACAGGGGGTTGTTATGTCAGGGGAAGATGTTCTGGTAATGTCTCCTGAGTCTGGGTTGCCCACAGGGGCAACAGAAATGGAATCGGATGAGGACTCTGTGATTTTACGGGGACAGGGCTGGTGGGAGGGGTCGCAATAGAGCATCCACAAGTAGGCCTCGTATAATGGAGGAGGTTATGTCCCCCCCGAGGTGTAGAGACCAGTTAAACGTTCGGTGAGGTCCACCACTGGTCATCATACCAACCCTTATAAGTTACCACGGTCAGTGAATGATCGTTCGGTTGGGGAGGAAGACCAGTGGTTTGGGGATAGAATTCTTAGCTGTGATCGTTGGGTCATCAATTTCATTTTGGGGGATGGATTGTAGCCAGGCAATTATAGGCAGGTATAGGAACTGCAGTTCGGACTGGAGGCATAGCCGGGGCGAGAT
Organism: Brienomyrus brachyistius; assembly: GCF_023856365.1. Lineage (NCBI taxonomy): Eukaryota > Metazoa > Chordata > Actinopteri > Osteoglossiformes > Mormyridae > Brienomyrus > Brienomyrus brachyistius. The sequence continues at coordinate 65,387 of NW_026042615.1, read as the reverse complement.
GGCTGTGCATGTTCCGATGGTAGGGCATATTGGCAAAGGAGCAGGCACGGGAAAGACAGGCAGGGTCCTGATAGATTTGGTGGAGCATCGGCGGGCATATTGAATTTGCAGTGTAGCAGCCTTTCTGTTTGCTTGTTTCAGGGGTGAACAATCTTATCCGCAAAGGGCCGGTGTGTATGCAGGTTTTCGCTTCAACTCCCTAATTAGATTTCTAATTAGAGGACTGATTAGCTGAAGAGTCCTCATACCTGGTTTTGAAGAGCTGACCTAAAGGTTACCCCAAAAACCTGTTTTTTTTTTGTTTGAATGGGGCAGTGAGTCATGGGGTAAACTACTGTTCTTTAGGGGTTTTCAAGGTGGAATTACGGGTCGATAATTTTAAGGATCAGGTTGTAAACCTCCCTGGTGTTGCTTTAATATGTTTTATCTGAGGTTGTATCGTGTATTATCAAGCCAGCCGGCTTAGTGGCCTCGGGAGCGGGGTTTAGTGGGAGCAGCTGGCTAGTTTTATTTTCTTTTTTGTTTGTGTCTTTTTCTTTGTTGTATGTATATTTTGGGTTCATTATTAGGCAGGCTGGGCCTTTTGGCACCTGTAGTCTGGGTGCTGGATTGCCCATAGGGGTCTTTTTTATTGCTGTGATTTGCTGTGTCATTCACTAGTGTGATTTGTGCTGGATGTGTTTTTAAGGTTGTGCTGTGGCGTGTACCTGAGCAAACTTTGGGCAACCTGTTCTCTTGTTGGCTTTATTGACAAAGGGTGGATTAGTCTAATTACGGCCTGCTACAAATAGCTGCATATAACGTATAAAAAAAATCACCTTATGGGTGCTCCGTAGGGTAGCAAGATCTTGAGTTTTTTTTACAGTACTCGGGTACGTTTTAAAATTTTCGACCAATCAGCAAACATTATTCTGACAGCATAGCTGGGAAACCAATGAAAAGTGAGTGCAACGTTCTAGAACTTGACTTCGGGTTGACGCTCCCTATAAAAGAGCTGGGTACTGCTTCAAGGCGTTCAGTTGGCGCTACCTCCTGATAGAGTAGCACTGTACGGCTCTTGTTCCGTAAAACAACATCAAAAGGATGAAAAAAAAAACAATATTTAAAGAAGACGAAAAAAATCAATTTTTAAAGAAGACGAAAAAAACATCGTCTAAAAAAATAAGCCAAAAAAATAATATCCGAAGAAGGAAAAACATGCAAAGTAAAAAAAAACAAACAAAAATAAAAAACAATATCCAAAGAAGAAGGAAAAAAACATCCAAAGGGAGAAAAGAAGAACTGAAGGGCCAACGAGGTAGGAGGAAATACAAATTTCGTTTCAGCACCGTTGGAGTGCCAAGCCGTGAAAAGCATTTGGCCAGAAGACAAGGTAAGTGTTGTATCTGTTATTTTAAAACAGCGCTTTTCAAAATGCTGCTTTATAATCGTTTGAGATCGTTAGCCAGTGTGACAGCTGAAGGCTTTTTGAGTTTACCAACATAAAGTTTTATTTCTGTATTAGGACATTGTCAGGAACAATGATGTGTTCATTGCTATGATGTGGTCAAAAAGCGATGCATTGAATCTTAGAAACATTTGTGATTTTTCAAACGATGCTTTTCCTTTTATTTAATCAGTAAAATTTCCATCGGTTTTATATAGTGCCCCTTGAAATATGTCTTTAGCTCATTTTCCGGGCATTTTACTAGAATGCATCCTGAGAAATACACAAGCTCTGCTGCATTTCCGTGCCTCGATGTTTAGTGCCGAGTATAATTGTTGCAGTTGCCTTTTATATATTCCATGAGACCTGTTGGTACCAAGAGAAGTGTGAGACTGTCAGGGTGAATTTATCATACAATCGCACGCATAAATACCTGAGGGTTGCCAGTCCTTTTGCGTTGTTACAGGAGGACTAGAGCTGACGAGTGTGTTTCTACACACTATCAAGGGCATTGTAGTACAGTTTTCTCAGGTGGGAGAATGCTGCCGATCTCCTATTTGACAATACAGCCCTTGATATATTAGAATATTACAGAACTAGAAGCCTTTTGCAAGGAAGAATGTGAGAAAATCCCAAGTACAAGAACTGAAAGCCTTTCAGCTGGCTATAAGAAGCGCTTGTAAGCTGTGATATCTGGCAGAGGAGGTGTTACTAAGTACTGATTACGTAGGGTGCCCAAACTTTTGCAGAGTGCCATAATAATGTTTTTATTTTGTAATTTTGTTCAATTTATGGCATAAAAAGTAACTATTCATCAATGTTTGCTGAAAATATTGTGTATTTTTCCCCCAGTTCCTAAAGAGACTGTATTAACTGATATTGTTGCTTTTGTAATTGAAAAGATGTTATTTGTCAAGGGGTGCCAAACCTTTGCATAAGACTGTACACAGTGTGTGTATGTGTTTATGTGAGTGTGTGTCTGTGTGTGTGTGTGTATATATATATATATATGTGTGTGTGTGTATATATTTCTGTATATGCATGTGTATATATATATTTATATATAGTTCACACACATTCAAACTTATTTGAATACACATTCAAAATTATTTTTATTATTATTATTTTCGTTTTTTTTTTTTTTTGTGTTTTAAAATTTTTTATTTTTGCAATGGAAATAAAAATAAAGCAGTCCTCCGTAGAGGAGGGGTGGTGGAGGGAATATATATATATATATACATATATATAAAATAATTGTCACACAACTGGGGTGACATGCCTTTCCTGCTCACCCAATTTTAGTGCACTTTAGTTATGCATAATGACCTTCTAGTCTCGATACACCCATATATATATATGTATATATATATATAGTTTTTTTTGTTTTTTTTTTTGCAATAGACAATAAAAATAACGCAGTTCTCCGTAAAGGAGGGATGGTGGATGGAATATATATATACATATATATAAAATAATTGTCACACAACCTGGGTGACATGCCTTGCCTGCTCACCCAGTTTTAGTGCACCTTAGTTATTCATAATGACCATCTAGTCTCGATACACCCATAAATATATATGTATATATATATAGTTTTTTTTGTTTTTTTTTTTGCAATAGACAATAAAAATAACGCAGTTCTCCATAAAGGAGGGATGGTGGATGGAATATATATATACATATATATAAAATAATTGTCACACAACTTGGGTGACATGCCTTGCCTGCTCACCCAATTTTAGTGCAACTTAGTTATCCATAATGACCAACTAGTCTCGATACACCCATATATATATATATATATGTACATATATATATAGTTTTTTTATTAGCAATAGAAAAGAAAAATAACGCAGTTCTCCGTAAAGGAGGGATGGTGGATGGAATATATATATATATATATATACATTTATATAAAATAATTGTCACACAACCTGGGTGACATGCCTTGCCTGCTCACCCAATTTTAGTGCACTTTAGTTATCCATACTGACCATCTAGTCTCGACACACCCATATATATATATATATATATATATATATGTATATATATAGATATTTTTTCTTTTTCTTGTGTTTTTTTTTCGCAATGGATATTAAAAATAAAGCAGTCCTCCGTAAAGGAGGGGTGGTGGAGGGAATATATATATACATATATATATAAAATAATTGTCACACAACCTGGGTGACATGCCTTGCCTGCTCACCCAATTTTAGTGCAACTTAGTTATCCATAATGACCAACTAGTCTCGATACACCCATATATATATATATATATGTACATATATATAGTTTTTTTATTAGCAATAGAAAAGAAAAATAACGCAGTTCTCCGTAAAGGAGGGATGGTGGATGGAATATATATATATATATATATATATATATATATATATATATATATATATATATATATATATACATTTATATAAAATAATTGTCACACAACCTGGGTGACATGCCTTGCCTGCTCACCCAATTTTAGTGCACTTTAGTTATCCATACTGACCATCTAGTCTCGACACACCCATATATATATATATATATATATATATATGTATATATATATAGATATTTTTTCTTTTTCTTGTGTTTTTTTTTCGCAATGGATATTAAAAATAAAGCAGTCCTCCGTAAAGGAGGGGTGGTGGAGGGAATATATATATACATATATATATAAAATAATTGTCACACAACCTGGGTGACATGCCTTGCCTGCTCACCCAATTTTAGTGCAACTTAGTTATCCATAATGACCAACTAGTCTCGATACACCCATATATATATATATATGTACATATATATAGTTTTTTTATTAGCAATAGAAAAGAAAAATAACGCAGTTCTCCGTAAAGGAGGGATGGTGGATGGAATATATATATATATATATATATATATATATATATATATATACATTTATATAAAATAATTGTCACACAACCTGGGTGACATGCCTTGCCTGCTCACCCAATTTTAGTGCACTTTAGTTATCCATACTGACCATCTAGTCTCGACACACCCATATATATATATATATATATATATATATATATATATATATATATATATATATATATATATATAGATATTTTTTCTTTTTCTTGTGTTTTTTTTTCGCAATGGATATTAAAAATAAAGCAGTCCTCCGTAAAGGAGGGATGGTGGATGGAATATATATATAAAATAATTGTCACACAACCGGGGTGACATGCCTTGCCTGCTCACCCAATTTTAGTGCACCTTAGTTATTCATAATGACCATCTAGTCTCGATACACCCATAAATATATATGTATATATATATAGTTTTTTTATTAGCAATAGAAAAGAAAAATAACGCAGTTCTCCGTAAAGGAGGGATGGTGGATGGAATATATATATATATATATACATTTATATAAAATAATTGTCACACAACCTGGGTGACATGCCTTGCCTGCTCACCCAATTTTAGTGCACTTTAGTTATCCATAATGACCATCTAGTCTCGATACACCCATGAATATATATGTATATATATATATATATATATATATATATATATATATATAGTTTTTCTGTTTTTTTTTTGCAATAGACAATAAAAATAACGCAGTTCTCCGTAAAGGAGGGATGGTGGATGGAATATGTATATGCATATATATAAAATAATTGTCACACAACCTGGGTGACATGCCTTGCCTGCTCACCCAATTTTAGTGCACCTCAGTTATCCATACTGACCATCTAGTCTCGACACACCCATATATATATATATATATATATATATATATATATATATATGTATATATATAGATATTTTTTCTTTTTCTTGTGTTTTTTTTTCGCAATGGATATTAAAAATAAAGCAGTCCTCCGTAAAGGAGGGGTGGTGGAGGGAATATATATATACATTTATATAAAATAATTGTCACACAACTGGGGTGACATGCCTTGCCTGCTCACCCAATTTTAGTGCACCTTAGTTATCCATAATGACCAACTAGTCTCGATACACCCATAAATATATATATATATATGTACATATATATAGTTTTTTTATTAGCAATAGAAAAGAAAAATAACGCAGTTCTCCGTAAAGGAGGGATGGTGGATGGAATATATACATACATATATATAAAATAATTGTCACACAACCTGGGTGACATGCCTTGCCTGCTCACCCAATTTTAGTGCAACTTAGTTATCCATAATGACCAACTAGTCTCGATACACCCATAAATATATATGTATATATATAGTTTTTTTTTTTTCGCAATGGACAATAAAAATAACGCAGTTCTCCGTAAAGGAGGGATGGTGGATGGAATATATATATAAAATAATTGTCACACAACCGGGGTGACATGCCTTGCCTGCTCACCCAATTTTAGTGCACCTTAGTTATTCATAATGACCATCTAGTCTCGATACACCCATAAATATATATGTATATATATGTATTGTTTTTTTTTTTTTTTTTTTTTGCAATAGACAATAAAAATAGCGCAGTTCTCCATAAAGGAGGGATGGTGGATGGAATATATATATACATATATATAAAATAATTGTCACACAACCTGGGTGACATGCCTTGCCTGCTCACCCAATTTTAGTGCAACTTAGTTATCCATAATGACCAACTAGTCTCGATACACCCATATATATATATATATATATGTACATATATATAGTTTTTTTATTAGCAATAGAAAAGAAAAATAACACAGTTCTCCGTAAAGGAGGGATGGTGGATGGAATATATATATATATATATATATATATATATATATATATATATATACATTTATATAAAATAATTGTCACACAACCTGGGTGACATGCCTTGCCTGCTCACCCAATTTTAGTGCACTTTAGTTATCCATACTGACCATCTAGTCTCGACACACCCATATATATATATATATATATATATATATATATGTATATATATAGATATTTTTTCTTTTTCTTGTGTTTTTTTTTCGCAATGGATATTAAAAATAAAGCAGTCCTCCGTAAAGGAGGGATGGTGGATGGAATATATATATAAAATAATTGTCACACAACCGGGGTGACATGCCTTGCCTGCTCACCCAATTTTAGTGCACCTTAGTTATTCATAATGACCATCTAGTCTCGATACACCCATGAATATATATGTATATATATATATATATATATATATATATATATATATAGTTTTTCTGTTTTTTTTTTGCAATAGACAATAAAAATAACGCAGTTCTCCATAAAGGAGGGATGGTGGATGGAATATGTATATGCATATATATAAAATAATTGTCACACAACCTGGGTGACATGCCTTGCCTGCTCACCCAATTTTAGTGCACCTTAGTTATCCATACTGACCATCTAGTCTCGATACACCCATATATATATATATATATATATATATATATATATATATATATATATATATATATATATATATATATATGTACATATATATAGTTTTTTTATTAGCAATAGAAAAGAAAAATAACGCAGTTCTCCGTAAAGGAGGGATGGTGGATGGAATATATATATATATATATACATTTATATAAAATAATTGTCACACAACCTGGGTGACATGCCTTGCCTGCTCACCCAGTTTTAGTGCACCTTAGTTATCCATAATGACCATCTAGTCTCGATACACCCATAAATATATATGTATATATATATATATATATATATATAGTTTTTTTATTTTTTTCGTAATGGACAATAAAAATAACGCAGTTCTCCGTAAAGGAGGGATGGTGGATGGAATATATATATACATATATACATTTATATAAAATAATTGTCACACAACCTGGGTGACATGCCTTGCCTGCTCACCCAGTTTTAGTGCACCTTAGTTATCCATACTGACCATCTAGTCTCGATACACCCATAAATATATATACTGAACAAAAATATAAACGCAACACTCTTGTTTCTGCTCCCATTTTTCATGAGATGGACTTAAAGACCTACAATTCATTCCAGATACACAATATTACCATTTCTCTCAAACATTTCTCACAAATCAGTCTAAATGTGTGATAGTGAGCACTTCTGCTTTGCTGAGATAATCCATCCCACCTCACAGGTGTGCCACATCAAGATGCTGATCTGACATCATGGGTAGTGCACAGGTGTACCTTATACTGCCCACAATAAAAGGCCACCCTGGAATGTGCAGTTTTTTGCTTTATTGGGGGTCTGGGGACTCAGAACCGGTCAGTATCTGGTGTGACCACCATTTGCCTCATACAATGCAACACATCTTCTTCGCATAGAGTTTATCAGATTGTCAATTGTGGCCTGTGGAATGTTGGTCCACTCCTCTTCAATGGCTGTGCGAAGTTGTTGGATATTAGTGGGAACTGGTACACGCTGTCGTATACGCCGGTCAAGCACATCCCAAACATGCTCAACGGGTGACATGTCCGGTGAGTATGCTGGCCATGCAAGAACTGGGACATTTTCAGCTTCCAAGAACTGTGTACAGATCCTTGCAACATGGGGCCGTGCATCATCTGTCTGAGTGGCTGGTCTCAGACGATCTTGGAGGTGAACCTGCTGGATGTGGAGGTCCTGGGCTGGTGTGGTTACACGTGGTCTGCGGTTGTGAGGCCGGTTGGATGTACTGCCATATTCTCTGAAACGCCTTTGGAGACGGCTTATGGTTGAGAAATGAACATTCAATGCACGAGCAACAGATCTGGTTGACATTCCTGCTGTCAGCATGCCAATTGCACGCTCCCTCAATGCTTGTGGCATCTGTGGCATTTTGCTGTGAGACAAAACTGCACATTCCAGGGTGGCCTTTTATTGTGGGCAGTATAAGGTACACCTGTGCACTACCCATGATGTCAGATCAGCATCTTGATGTGGCACACCTGTGAGGTGGGATGGATTATCTCAGCAAAGCAGAAGTGCTCACTATCACACATTTAGACTGATTTGTGAGAAATGTTTGAGAGAAATGGTAATATTGTGTATCTGGAATGAATTGTAGATCTTTAAGTCCATCTCATGAAAAATGGGAGCAAAAACAAAAGTGTTGCGTTTATATTTTTGTTCAGTGTATGTATATGTATACATATAGTTTTTTTTGTGTTTGTGAAAACGGGTCTTTAATCGGGGAAACGGAGCGGGTAGAGCAGGACGGAACGCAGGCATTGACAAACTACAATGACGGACAGGGCAAACAGGTAAGACCAGGACTTAAAATAGGTCATGACTAATCAAAGTAATCGGGCAAAGCAGGAGACGATCAGGGAAGCACACGTGGGTAATCAGGGGGCGTGGCACACACGAGGAGCGGACAAGCCGGGCATATATGTATATCTATATAAAACCTCATTAATGAGGGACAGGGAACAGAACGGACAGACAGAACTGGCACAGGGGAAGGAGCCAGGACAAGACTTGACATAAGACAGGAAAGGCAGAGAAACAGATCAGAAAGGGGGACACGGAGGGAACAGGCAGGACAAAAGGACCGGGAGTGAACGAAGGGAACATCGGGGAAAGAGGAGCAGAAGCCAGAGGGACGAGGGACAAAGAGAGGAGGGACAGAGACAGGAGGAACAAAGCGAGGGGGAGCAGAGGCAGGAGGGACAAAGACGGGAGGCCAGGGAGAGAAGGAGGGGGAACCAAGAGGAGCCCGAGGGAGACCCAGCGGGCGACGGGAGGCAGCCGGAAGGGCTGCAGGCGGCCGGGAGGCCGGAGCCGGAGGGGCCGAGGAGACGGGGTGAGGGACAGACGCAGGGACGAAGGAGGGAGTCGGAGGGGAGACCAGGGAAGGGGACGAAGGAGCTGGAAGGGACCCTGGCGAGGGCAAGGAGAGAGGGGGAGCCGCAGCAGACGGCGACGTCCTCCGACACGCCAGAGCGGGAGGACCAGCAGGCGAATGAGGAGCCGCCGTCGGGGGGCCCGCAGGCAACCGATAAGACGCCGGAGGAGGGACCGAGGCAGGGCGACGAGGCCGCGGAGGGGGACCCGCAGACGACAGCCGACCCGGAGGGCCAGGACCCGCAGGTGCCGACCAAGCCCTAGCGCCGGCGAGGGAGGGCGAGCCAGGGGGCTGGGCGGGTGGGACCCCAGCCGTGCGTCTGTGTCCTCTCCCCTTATGGGACACAGACATAAGGACCTGCGGCCGGGGTCGGGCTCGTCGGGGTGAGGGTACCAGAGTCACAGGGGGAGAAGGGACTGGAGTGGGGCCAGGGACTGGAGCTGCAGGCTGCAGAGGGGGCGCCTGCCCGGGAGCTGCAGGCAGGGAAAGCGCCTCGGACGTGGGCGCGGTAGCTGCAGGCAGCGGAGACGGCTGCTCGGGCTCTGGGGCCGCAGGGGGCACTTATTTTATTATATAAAATAAGTGTCACACAACCGGGGTGACATGCCTTGCCTGCTTGTGGGATGAGGAAGACTCAGGGACTGGAAATGGGATTAAAACTGAAGATGTGCTCATTCCTTTGTGTATTTACAAATTTTCCTTCCGTCAGACATGAGGAGTTTGCTGCTATATTTGGCACTAATAGAGATTCTGATGCTGCTATTTTTATTGTCTATTAGTTTGTTATTATTTACAAGTTCTGTTGTGTTTTTGCATTTTTCTCTTCTGGTTAATTAACTGCTGTCTGTTTGCTGTGAAGTATGAGTGTGGTGAGTAAGACTCAGGGACTGGAAGTGGGATTACAACTAAAGATAACATGCTTATTCCTTTTTGTATTGTTTACAAATTTCCTTCCGTCAAACATGAGGAGTTTGCTGCTATATTGTGCACTAACAGAGATTCTGATGCTGCTATTTTTATTGTTTATAAATGTGTTATTGTTTCCAAGTTGAGTATTCAATAAATGCTAAATTGAGAAATTTTGTGTATCGTTTGTTATTATTAGTGTGATATTTTACCATGCAAATAGAGGGGAAAACGTCCAATTATCGGCCAAAAAAAATCAGCAGCATATATCGGCCATCGCCTGACCCTTGACTTGAAAAACCCATATCGGTCGACCTCTAGTAACAGTACATTCTGTCCAATTCATCCATCGAGTTAAGTCACACACCCACTTGAGGGGGCACTCCGGCAGACGTGAGGATGGGGATGTTCTTTCCGCTATAACATCCACTGCAGAAGTACATCTCGCTCCTGTTCACAGGGCTTACTTCAATGATGAAGCAGGGCTGGTTGTCTGGACAAGAAGTTGTCCTGCTGCTGGGTCTCGGTGCCGTTTTTCCACCTAAGCTTGAAGGTGGAAATGTGTTCCAACTTGGTCCCTGGGACTGCAGCATAGCCAAACATCGCGAGCAGCGTCGGCCACACCCACCACCAGAACCATCACACCGTCCTATACACATAAAGAAGAACTAAAACATAGAGTGTTGTGACAATCTATGCGTTAATGTTTGGCAGCATAGGTGATTCATTAAAATTATACCGAAGAATGGAAAATGTGATATTTAGAATATTTTTTGCCATTTAGTAGCTAATTTAAGCACTTACCCAATGCCTCAATTTGTTTTAGGTCAGTAATGTCTGAGCCAAAAGAATGAATGTATGAATTTAATACAATTCACCCACTCCCACCCACACACAAATCTGAAATTCAATTTAAGACACTTCTTAAACATTAGTGCATTAACAAAAAAGGAAAATCTTAAGAGATTCAGTAGGATTTTCTATGTTAGACTTAAGCTAATAGTTCAATAGTTTTTACATATTTCAATATACCAATTTGACTTTAATGTTGAAACAGATGCTAAAACATGGAATAATTTCATAACTAGAGAAACATGTTATTCACAAACACTAGCAAAGGTAGCTTATAGTTAAGCTTACTTAAGTCAGCAAGTCAGGCTACAGTGTGTAAGAATAGTCGTAAACGATAATTTGTCTCAGTCTTACATGACAGAATAAGTAAACAGAAAATATAAAATGGCTGAAACAGCGTCATTAACGCCAGCTACAGTAGAGGCGCAGAAAAGGTGTCATGACTGAAGTATTCCCAAACTCTGGAAGACCGTATGCGAGTCTTTTTTGCCGCGTGTTTCTCCAGAGGCTCCGGAGCTCCGCTGGTTGACACAGCCATGTTGGTTCATGTGCAGGGGGACGAGCGGCAAATTTCTTTTTTGCAGGGTGGTAGGTGATGTCTCATTAATATTTATGAGAGAAGTGCTACATGATTGGCCAGTGCATGCCTTACAAAATGGTGCGGCACTGCATCCAAGCCTGCGGCACTCAGAGTCACAAATACAGTGGAAACCATTTGTAGTAATTACGTCTGTCTGGCTGATTTCCAACTAATTGATATTTGTATATTTATTACATGAATATAAGGTAATATAAGGTAATAGAAGAGGTATTTAATGGTTTTCCATCTGAGGAATTTGCAAAAAACTGCAGTGCATGATGGGTCGGACCTAAAGGCTGCCTTAACGTCCTCATCTGTATGACGACATACATCAAGACTAGGAAGGTGCATAATGTTCATGTCTGGTTGCGTTTGTTGGTCCAGAAAGTAATTCAATTTCGCCATGTAGGTTACGTTCTTAAAAACTGCTTGGATATAGCCCGATTATATGCTGTGGGCCTTTTAATTTCTTTGTTTACCAGGTAGGCTACCTTCTTTAAACTGCGTTTTGTTAGACTACATATTTAGGGAGGTCTTTATAAATTTATAGTAGTCTTCATAAATATGTACATAGTTTAGCCTAACCCAGCCACTTAAGGGAGAAAGCCAGCTCAACTAGGTGTCGGTCCCAAGCCCGGATTAATGGGGAGGGTTGGCGTCAAGAAATAAAGAGACTGTATCTTCACTGCATGACTGATGTCAAAATGTGTGAAATATGTGGTTGTATTAATAAATGCATTAAAGTAGGTTAATGATTCTGTGCTGTCTAAATTGTATAGAAAATTTCTACGTATAGCCAAACAAATCTCCTCCTGTTTGAAAAGGCATAGAAAAAGCAATTTAGCCACTAAAACTTTACAGTTTTTGTGAGGGACAGTCGAATTCTCTCGTTTCTCTCGTCAAGTTTTTTTGTGATCCTGCACCTACACTTTGCCGGCCCCAGGAGGATGGGCTCCCCCTTTGAGTTTGGTCCCTCCCAAGGTTTCTTCCTTCTTGGGAGTTTTTCCATGCTATCGGCGCCTATGGCTTACTCACTGGGGGCTTTGGGTGGGCATGATATAAAGCAAAGCATTTTCCCTCCCAGTTTCCTCCTCTGGTCCACATTGCAGGACCATCAGCCATCAGAAACAGCCAGACGGTCTCCTTCAGCTTCTTTAGTGTCCTTGGAAGCCAAGGCAGTTTTAGGTCTGAGAAGAGGTTTATCAGAAGGACACATATTACGTCGTTTGTCCTGAAATGTAACATGGGGAGGAAAAGTTAAGCGGTTTAGTCAGATTGGAGTCGTTTATTCAGCAGTGGCAGCGCCAGTGACTTAATGCTACAGGTGCTATAGGGGAGTGAGATTATTTAGACCGGGTGCTTTAGCTTTTCAGCTTATGTAGATGGTGTATAGAAGCACACAGCACGATAAGCTACAGCATGGATAAAATAGGATAAAATATAAAATTCTAACGTCTAGCTCACAGAGCCTCTATGTGTACTTTGAAGAAAAAATACACTACAAGTATGCTGTAAAAACCGCAAAAATGTCTTACACAATATACAGATTTTACAGATAGTTAAAGAAAAAATGAAACCAATATTTTGGGGGTGCTGTGGGGGTACTATGGTCATTGGAGGAGGAGCTAGAGCCCCCCCCCCCAAGCTTTTCCTTGGTGCTGCCACTGTTGTTCAGATTAAAAGTAACATTGTCATTAATAAACAGTACTCTGATCAAATTTTTGCATGTACAAACACAATCAAAGTTTAACCACATGTTTAGACACAATTCACACACCTGTTACATTTCCATAATGCTAAGACTCTCTACACTTACTTCATCCACTTTCTTGTTTGGTACACAGTCATTTGATGGATGTGTAAGATCATTACCAGACCGTCTGCTGCAAACTCTACAGTTAATGAATGGCTGCAAAAACACACAGACACACAAAAACAGTATTTAAAGAGTGGTGGGCAATAAATACAGTGAGAGAAGGTGTAGTAAAGATATATCTAATGATTTAAGGCAGAGCTGCTGGAGTGCAGGGTTTAATGACACAGAACAATTTTAGAGGAAAGAGCTTCCAAAGCAGGGTCACCATAAGGCTATATTATACAAAGCAAGTTCATCTAAAAGTATGAACAACAAATCCCGTTTAACTGAACACTGCTCTGTATTAAAATACTGTCCTCCGATCAAGCTAAGTGGTCCTGTAGTTCACTATTTAAAGAGGTAAATTTAAAGGGTAATTCACACTGCACATCTACCCTGCTCTGACCAGGTTTAATTACTGGCTTTCTAATTAAAACAAGAGTTAAGTCCTGCCCTTTCACCACAAAACACCACACTGCCATTTAAGGCTGATTTCAACAATGAGTTTTAGTTAACCTGGCTCGATTGAGTTAACTCTGGGTATGTAAAACCCGCTTTGTAGTACAGCCCACAGGTCTTTAAATAAGGCCAGCTAGGGTTCATAGCTCGAAGCATAATCTACAGGTCACCCCTCAGATGATTAGCATTTGCTTCTGCCTGGTAATCCAGCCTTTAAGCCTGTAAACCTACTAAAATTTGAGAATAAGGTGAAGGAACTGGCTCTTTGAGGCCACCTATGTATTTGTTACTTTATTGTTGGCTAACTTTCCCCCGCAGGGCATCAAAAAAGTTAACATGAACCTAAATTAATTTGCTAACTGATATGTCCAATGCTCACAGTCACAGTGACTCTTTACTTACCCTCTTGTCCATGAAAATACAGTCAGCCCGATGGTCTGTTGCAGTTGACTTTGGACATTTTGTTGCTCTCAAGAGAATCTCAATGTCAATGTATTCACTGCTGATCTAAATCACATAAACACGTTATATACAAAATTGCCTACAACTGTTTTAAAGGCAATATAACAAACAATAATCACCCAAAAAATGGCAAACTGTCACAGACTTGACTGCAGCAGATTCAGAGAGAAACTGTGAGAAGGTAAAATTGACCAGGGCTGAGATATACAACCATCACTTTCATTGTGAAGAGACATTAAGCATCATATGCATTGAAATTAAAACATCAAAATCAATGTGATACTCATTAGTTCAGCTTGCAGATGATGAAAGTTTCACACTTTTGTAAACACTTTCTCAGCAGTTACCTTCGGACGGCCCTGGATGTTATAGAAATTCATGTGCTGACGGGTTCCTTGATGAGCATTTTCGACTGCGAGTTTAATGGCCGTCTTGTGAGTGCAGGGAGACTGTGGTAATCTTGCTGGGCCTCTGTGGAGATAAGCAGAGCTCCATAAGCCAAAACCAGAAGCAGCAGGCGGGTCATCTTCCTCTCAGCTTTGAAGGGAGAAGCAGGACTGAGGACACTGATCTGTGGTCCCCTTATCCAGCACGTCCAGGGGCGTGTCCTTCACTCGAAACAAACAGACCTTTGAACAACATTGGAAAACTCTTCAGGATGAATTGAGGCAGGTGGTCAAGTGGGTTTATTGTTATTTCAGCAATATACACAGTACACAGTGAAAGGAAACATTGTTCCTCCTGGACCACGGTGCAACACAAAGAAGAAAAACAGAAACAACACAAGATGACACAAGTGCGGGCAAGATAGAACTATACAGAGTGAAAGGAGCACAAACAGAGGGAGAAAGTGCAAGATAAACACAAGAGCAACAATACAATACTACAGGACAAGACAGCGCAGTCAAGAACACAGAGTGCAGCCAGAGCTAACCTGAATAGGGGCATCAAGGTTGCCAGGCAGGCAGAGAAACAGAAAATAGAGGTCTACTTCACATACAACAACCCACAGTGGGTGTGGCAGGGAATACAACACATTACAAACTTCAAAGGCAACAACACCGTCACTGTTAACAGCAACGCCCTTTTAGCAAAGGAGCTAAACAGCTTCTTTGCTCGTCTGGAGGAACACAGAGCAGACATAGCCACACTGCCCCCTCCCCCAATCTCCAGCACTCACAGACTCCCTCTGCAGGAACACCACGCGAGAAGGCACATTGCATCTCTAGGTGTGTGGAGTTTAAGACAAGGCAAGTGATGCTACGATAATATAATTCCTTGGTAAGACCCCACCTAGAATATTGTGTGCGGGTTTGGTTACCATACCTTAAGAAGGACATTGCTGCCTTGGAAAAGGTGCAACGTAGGGCAACGAGAATGATTCCTGGTCTTAGAGGAATGTCTAATGAGGAGAGGTTAGCTGAGCTGAATCTGTTTAGCCTCGAGCAAAGGAGACTAAGGGGGGACATAATCCAGGTGTTTAAGATTCTAACAGGTCTGGATGCTGTTCAGCCAAATGGCTATTTCAATGTTAGTTTAAATACCAGAACTCGTGGCCATAAGTGGAAATTAGCTGGAGAACATTTTAAAACGAATTTGATGAAGCATTTCTGTACACAGCGTGTAGTTAGAGTATGGAATAGTCTTCCTGTTATTGTAACACAAGCTAAAACCCTGGGTTCTTTTAAATCAGAGCTAGATAAGATTTTTGAGCTATTAGCTAAGTTCTCCTCAAAGGAGCTTGATGGGCCGAATGGCCTCCTCTCATTTGTAAATCTCTTTGGTTCTTATGAGTCAGCTTACAGAGATGAGGTCCAGAAACTGATAGGTTGGAGTTCAGCAAACAATTTGGCACTAAACAGCACAAAGACAAAGGAATCACTGACTTCAGGAAGGATGGAGGCGACACTGGCCTGCCTAGATGGATGGATGGATGTTTTTATTGACATTGTAAGTACAATGAGATTTAGTTTGGAACGCGCCAGCAGCTACACAGTATATTTACAATTATATAGATTGTGAGGCATAAAATAAGGTGTGAGTAATATAACATAACGACATAATATAAGTAATCATTAATTAATCATTACAGATGGTATGAGGTGTGAACCGCTAGGCTGCTATGGCATGTTTGGTATCAAACCGATGGAAAATCACTCCAGTTTCCAAATCTGGTCAGTGGTTACCACGAAAGTGAATATATCAAAAGTTACACCAGCCTAACGAAAATCATCAATACAAGGGAAATCACTCTGGTCATAAATCTCAAAAGGACTGATACAGACCCCCTTCCGAAAGCCCGCCAAATGGATGGTCAGCCATTGGTCCAGGAGTCGAATTCCTGGTCACTCCTATTCACGAACTTTACACTATAAAACCTGGCACCTCAGAACAAAGCCAGGAGAGGAGAAACAGAAGGGAGGAGAAAACAAAAGACCATCAGCACGAAGAGAGGCAGAGAACATCAGCCCAAGAGAAGAGAAGCCCACAAGAAGCCCTCCTGAAGCCTATCAGTGAAGACCCAGCTGGACAGAGAACTGCAACCAAGCCCAAGCTTCACCAGGAGAGGGAATCAGAGGGGCTCCACTCCAACAACCGCTGCAAACACCGCGCCTCCCTGAGTGCCATCACCCATCAGCTCATCAGCCTCCGCAACCAACTGCCAAGACCCCCCCCCCCCCCACTCTGCAACCAAGTAAACAAACTTCCTTTCATTTATAACAACCTAAACTCCTATTCACCTGCTATATTACTTTAGGACAGTATTTCCACAAATTGCTTGCTTTGCAGAACAGTATTTTCCCTTTTAAGGTTACTCATTTTAAATCTGGTCATTGCATTTTCATGATTACATTGTTTGTGTCCACTCCGTTATTTCGTGTTTATTGTTTGTTAGGTGTAATGTCTGTCTTATGTTAGTTATAGGAATAAATGCATGTCTTTTACACAACTTCAGCCTCCGTTCATTGAGTGCTCACAAGAATCCCTGCCTGTGCGATCTACGCTCTGAAACCTCAAATTCGCCTGAAATATCGCGAGACTCTCTCTCATTGGCCGTGAGGGGAGCTTCGCTACCGATCGTTTACATTACCTGGTGACGCAGCTCGTTGGACAAGCCTTCTATTCTAACCCAGGTTATTACGTGATACTGGTTATTAATGAGTTCCATTTAAGTCACACATTAACAGACTCACGGTGTTTCGCAATTGAGTTTGAGCCGACCATTCAGCATAAAAATTGGTTAATAATCACAAGGCACAAGGTTTAAACTTATTCTGAGCACACAATTTAAACTTTTTATGACCGAACGTGCAGTGAAGAAGCGCTACTGTCAACTGGTTGCAAAAGTCGCACTCATGGCAATCTGAAGGCATTTAAGCGGGATCATATGGGCTTATTATAGTTATTTTTATTTCTATTATTAGTAGTTATATTATTTTGTTTTATTTTCGGTGATTTCATTGTAGTTCTTTCGTATTAAACTGCAGTAAACTTTAACCCTATGTCTGACGAGATTCTCAGATGTAGCGCTTTGTTTCCAGGTTCAATTCGGACGAGTGTCTCCGTTTCTATATATCCTGGGAGAGATCTCTCTATTAGCGAACGGGAATACTTGTTATGAGGTTCTAACCTAAATTATGTTGCGCTTGGACATAAGACCGATAGCTTAGTTACCTATCAGGATCATACTCGTATGTGTGTGCCTGCTTTAGACAAAGCAAGTTTAACACAACTTTGCGCTGTGAGCCAAGTGTGTGTCATTTAGAAATTGGGAGTCTCCTGTGCTTGAGACCCGCCGTGGTTAAGCACCATTTGCGACGAGATATAGTGCACTCACAATTTAAATCTGTCGCCGTAACGCGTGCGCCGTCTCGCTTCAGTAATTGTTTTAAGGGGTGATGACGAAGATGACGAATTTACTTTCCTGAAGAGGAGCAGGATGGGTCACGCGTTCTGTAAGATTTGTCTCCCACGGGGAAGGAACGATGTCAGTCGGCATGAAAAATCCAAGTCATTAGTGAATGACAGAGCCGCATGAGTGAACATGAAAAATTAATAGAAAATAAATGACAAATGGTTATTTTATATTTTATATATTTTATATATTTATATTTATATTATATTTTATATAATTTATATTATTTTATATTTCCTGTCTTAAAATGTAAGGGATACTGGAGCCTGGTTGCGGTGGTGGGATGGCTCACGGCGGGTGCCGGAAAATTTCCTTTATTTTCAAATCCAAACCTTGACAGGTATGCTGCTGTTCCAAATCATGGGTGCATGTTACAAGTGTCCCCAAGATCAGGGTGCAGTTTACTCTGCAACTCCAATGGAGGGGGACGGGGTTGTCCGTCAAGTTCACCGAACAGAGTTGCGTCCAGTACCACAGGGGGTTGTTATGTCAGGGGAAGATGTTCTGGTAATGTCTCCTGAGTCTGGGTTGCCCACAGGGGCAACAGAAATGGAATCGGATGAGGACTCTGTGATTTTACGGGGACAGGGCTGGTGGGAGGGGTCGCAATAGAGCATCCACAAGTAGGCCTCGTATAATGGAGGAGGTTATGTCCCCCCCGAGGTGTAGAGACCAGTTAAACGTTCGGTGAGGTCCACCACTGGTCATCATACCAACCCTTATAAGTTACCACGGTCAGTGAATGATCGTTCGGTTGGGGAGGAAGACCAGTGGTTTGGGGATAGAATTCTTAGCTGTGATCGTTGGGTCATCAATTTCATTTTGGGGGATGGATTGTAGCCAGGCAATTATAGGCAGGTATAGGAACTGCAGTTCGGACTGGAGGCATAGCCGGGGCGAGATGGCTGTGCATGTTCCGATGGTAGGGCATATTGGCAAAGGAGCAGGCACGGGAAAGACAGGCAGGGTCCTGATAGATTTGGTGGAGCATCGGCGGGCATATTGAATTTGCAGTGTAGCAGCCTTTCTGTTTGCTTGTTTCAGGGGTGAACAATCTTATCCGCAAAGGGCCGGTGTGTATGCAGGTTTTCGCTGCAACTCCCTAATTAGATTTCTAATTAGAGGACTGATTAGCTGAAGAGTCCTCATACCTGGTTTTGAAGAGCTGACCTAAAGGTTACCCCAAAAACCTGTTTTTTTTTTGTTTGAATGGGGCAGTGAGTCATGGGGTAAACTACTGTTCTTTAGGGGTTTTCAAGGTGGAATTACGGGTCGATAATTTTAAGGATCAGGTTGTAAACCTCCCTGGTGTTGCTTTAATATGTTTTATCTGAGGTTGTATCGTGTATTATCAAGCCAGCCGGCTTAGTGGCCTCGGGAGCGGGGTTTAGTGGGAGCAGCTGGCTAGTTTTATTTTCTTTTTTGTTTGTGTCTTTTTCTTTGTTGTATGTATATTTTGGGTTCATTATTAGGCAGGCTGGGCCTTTTGGCACCTGTAGTCTGGGTGCTGGATTGCCCATAGGGGTCTTTTTTATTGCTGTGATTTGCTGTGTCATTCACTAGTGTGATTTGTGCTGGATGTGTTTTTAAGGTTGTGCTGTGGCGTGTACCTGAGCAAACTTTGGGCAACCTGTTCTCTTGTTGGCTTTATTGACAAAGGGTGGATTAGTCTAATTACGGCCTGCTACAAATAGCTGCATATAACGTATAAAAAAAATCACCTTATGGGTGCTCCGTAGGGTAGCAAGATCTTGAGTTTTTTTTACAGTACTCGGGTACGTTTTAAAATTTTCGACCAATCAGCAAACATTATTCTGACAGCATAGCTGGGAAACCAATGAAAAGTGAGTGCAACGTTCTAGAACTTGACTTCGGGTTGACGCTCCCTATAAAAGAGCTGGGTACTGCTTCAAGGCGTTCAGTTGGCGCTACCTCCTGATAGAGTAGCACTGTACGGCTCTTGTTCCGTAAAACAACATCAAAAGGATGAAAAAAAAAACAATATTTAAAGAAGACGAAAAAAATCAATTTTTAAAGAAGACGAAAAAAACATCGTCTAAAAAAATAAGCCAAAAAAATAATATCCGAAGAAGGAAAAACATGCAAAGTAAAAAAAAACAAACAAAAATAAAAAACAATATCCAAAGAAGAAGGAAAAAAACATCCAAAGGGAGAAAAGAAGAACTGAAGGGCCAACGAGGTAGGAGGAAATACAAATTTCGTTTCAGCACCGTTGGAGTGCCAAGCCGTGAAAAGCATTTGGCCAGAAGACAAGGTAAGTGTTGTATCTGTTATTTTAAAACAGCGCTTTTCAAAATGCTGCTTTATAATCGTTTGAGATCGTTAGCCAGTGTGACAGCTGAAGGCTTTTTGAGTTTACCAACATAAAGTTTTATTTCTGTATTAGGACATTGTCAGGAACAATGATGTGTTCATCGCTATGATGTGGTCAAAAAGCGATGCATTGAATCTTAGAAACATTTGTGATTTTTCAAACGATGCTTTTCCTTTTATTTAATCAGTAAAATTTCCATCGGTTTTATATAGTGCCCCTTGAAATATGTCTTTAGCTCATTTTCCGGGCATTTTACTAGAATGCATCCTGAGAAATACACAAGCTCTGCTGCATTTCCGTGCCTCGATGTTTAGTGCCGAGTATAATTGTTGCAGTTGCCTTTTATATATTCCATGAGACCTGTTGGTACCAAGAGAAGTGTGAGACTGTCAGGGTGAATTTATCATACAATCGCACGCATAAATACCTGAGGGTTGCCAGTCCTTTTGCGTTGTTACAGGAGGACTAGAGCTGACGAGTGTGTTTCTACACACTATCAAGGGCATTGTAGTACAGTTTTCTCAGGTGGGAGAATGCTGCCGATCTCCTATTTGACAATACAGCCCTTGATATATTAGAATATTACAGAACTAGAAGCCTTTTGCAAGGAAGAATGTGAGAAAATCCCAAGTACAAGAACTGAAAGCCTTTCAGCTGGCTATAAGAAGCGCTTGTAAGCTGTGATATCTGGCAGAGGAGGTGTTACTAAGTACTGATTACGTAGGGTGCCCAAACTTTTGCAGAGTGCCATAATAATGTTTTTATTTTGTAATTTTGTTCAATTTATGGCATAAAAAGTAACTATTCATCAATGTTTGCTGAAAATATTGTGTATTTTTCCCCCAGTTCCTAAAGAGACTGTATTAACTGATATTGTTGCTTTTGTAATTGAAAAGATGTTATTTGTCAAGGGGTGCCAAACCTTTGCATAAGACTGTACACAGTGTGTGTATGTGTTTATGTGAGTGTGTGTCTGTGTGTGTGTGTGTATATATATATATGTGTGTGTGTGTATATATTTCTGTATATGCATGTGTATATATATATTTATATATAGTTCACACACATTCAAACTTATTTGAATACACATTCAAAATTATTTTTATTATTATTATTTTCGTTTTTTTTTTTTTTTGTGTTTTAAAATTTTTTATTTTTGCAATGGAAATAAAAATAAAGCAGTCCTCCGTAGAGGAGGGGTGGTGGAGGGAATATATATATATATATACATATATATAAAATAATTGTCACACAACTGGGGTGACATGCCTTTCCTGCTCACCCAATTTTAGTGCACTTTAGTTATGCATAATGACCTTCTAGTCTCGATACACCCATATATATATATGTATATATATATATAGTTTTTTTTGTTTTTTTTTTTGCAATAGACAATAAAAATAACGCAGTTCTCCATAAAGGAGGGATGGTGGATGGAATATATATATACATATATATAAAATAATTGTCACACAACCTGGGTGACATGCCTTGCCTGCTCACCCAGTTTTAGTGCACCTTAGTTATTCATAATGACCATCTAGTCTCGATACACCCATAAATATATATACTGAACAAAAATATAAACGCAACACTCTTGTTTCTGCTCCCATTTTTTATGAGATGGACTTAAAGACCTACAATTCATTCCAGATACACAATATTACCATTTCTCTCAAACATTTCTCACAAATCAGTCTAAATGTGTGATAGTGAGCACTTCTGCTTTGCTGAGATAATCCATCCCACCTCACAGGTGTGCCACATCAAGATGCTGATCTGACATCATGGGTAGTGCACAGGTGTACCTTATACTGCCCACAATAAAAGGCCACCCTGGAATGTGCAGTTTTTTGCTTTATTGGGGGTCTGGGGACTCAGAACCGGTCAGTATCTGGTGTGACCACCATTTGCCTCATACAATGCAACACATCTTCTTCGCATAGAGTTTATCAGATTGTCAATTGTGGCCTGTGGAATGTTGGTCCACTCCTCTTCAATGGCTGTGCGAAGTTGTTGGATATTAGTGGGAACTGGTACACGCTGTCGTATACGCCGGTCAAGCACATCCCAAACATGCTCAACGGGTGACATGTCCGGTGAGTATGCTGGCCATGCAAGAACTGGGACATTTTCAGCTTCCAAGAACTGTGTACAGATCCTTGCAACATGGGGCCGTGCATCATCTGTCTGAGTGGCTGGTCTCAGACGATCTTGGAGGTGAACCTGCTGGATGTGGAGGTCCTGGGCTGGTGTGGTTACACGTGGTCTGCGGTTGTGAGGCCGGTTGGATGTACTGCCACATTCTCTGAAACGCCTTTGGAGACGGCTTATGGTTGAGAAATGAACATTCAATGCACGAGCAACAGATCTGGTTGACATTCCTGCTGTCAGCATGCCAATTGCACGCTCCCTCAATGCTTGTGGCATCTGTGGCATTTTGCTGTGAGACAAAACTGCACATTCCAGGGTGGCCTTTTATTGTGGGCAGTATAAGGTACACCTGTGCACTACCCATGATGTCAGATCAGCATCTTGATGTGGCACACCTGTGAGGTGGGATGGATTATCTCAGCAAAGCAGAAGTGCTCACTATCACACATTTAGACTGATTTGTGAGAAATGTTTGAGAGAAATGGTAATATTGTGTATCTGGAATGAATTGTAGATCTTTAAGTCCATCTCATGAAAAATGGGAGCAAAAACAAAAGTGTTGCGTTTATATTTTTGTTCAGTGTATGTATATGTATACATATAGTTTTTTTTGTGTTTGTGAAAACGGGTCTTTAATCGGGGAAACGGAGCGGGTAGAGCAGGACGGAACGCAGGCATTGACAAACTACAATGACGGACAGGGCAAACAGGTAAGACCAGGACTTAAAATAGGTCATGACTAATCAAAGTAATCGGGCAAAGCAGGAGACGATCAGGGAAGCACACGTGGGTAATCAGGGGGCGTGGCACACACGAGGAGCGGACAAGCCGGGCATATATGTATATCTATATAAAACCTCATTAATGAGGGACAGGGAACAGAACGGACAGACAGAACTGGCACAGGGGAAGGAGCCAGGACAAGACTTGACATAAGACAGGAAAGGCAGAGAAACAGATCAGAAAGGGGGACACGGAGGGAACAGGCAGGACAAAAGGACCGGGAGTGAACGAAGGGAACATCGGGGAAAGAGGAGCAGAAGCCAGAGGGACGAGGGACAAAGAGAGGAGGGACAGAGACAGGAGGAACAAAGCGAGGGGGAGCAGAGGCAGGAGGGACAAAGACGGGAGGCCAGGGAGAGAAGGAGGGGGAACCAAGAGGAGCCCGAGGGAGACCCAGCGGGCGACGGGAGGCAGCCGGAAGGGCTGCAGGCGGCCGGGAGGCCGGAGCCGGAGGGGCCGAGGAGACGGGGTGAGGGACAGACGCAGGGACGAAGGAGGGAGTCGGAGGGGAGACCAGGGAAGGGGACGAAGGAGCTGGAAGGGACCCTGGCGAGGGCAAGGAGAGAGGGGGAGCCGCAGCAGACGGCGACGTCCTCCGACACGCCAGAGCGGGAGGACCAGCAGGCGAATGAGGAGCCGCCGTCGGGGGGCCCGCAGGCAACCGATAAGACGCCGGAGGAGGGACCGAGGCAGGGCGACGAGGCCGCGGAGGGGGACCCGCAGACGACAGCCGACCCGGAGGGCCAGGACCCGCAGGTGCCGACCAAGCCCTAGCGCCGGCGAGGGAGGGCGAGCCAGGGGGCTGGGCGGGTGGGACCCCAGCCGTGCGTCTGTGTCCTCTCCCCTTATGGGACACAGACATAAGGACCTGCGGCCGGGGTCGGGCTCGTCGGGGTGAGGGTACCAGAGTCACAGGGGGAGAAGGGACTGGAGTGGGGCCAGGGACTGGAGCTGCAGGCTGCAGAGGGGGCGCCTGCCCGGGAGCTGCAGGCAGGGAAAGCGCCTCGGACGTGGGCGCGGTAGCTGCAGGCAGCGGAGACGGCTGCTCGGGCTCTGGGGCCGCAGGGGGCACTTATTTTATTATATAAAATAAGTGTCACACAACCGGGGTGACATGCCTTGCCTGCTTGTGGGATGAGGAAGACTCAGGGACTGGAAATGGGATTAAAACTGAAGATGTGCTCATTCCTTTGTGTATTTACAAATTTTCCTTCCGTCAGACATGAGGAGTTTGCTGCTATATTTGGCACTAATAGAGATTCTGATGCTGCTATTTTTATTGTCTATTAGTTTGTTATTATTTACAAGTTCTGTTGTGTTTTTGCATTTTTCTCTTCTGGTTAATTAACTGCTGTCTGTTTGCTGTGAAGTATGAGTGTGGTGAGTAAGACTCAGGGACTGGAAGTGGGATTACAACTAAAGATAACATGCTTATTCCTTTTTGTATTGTTTACAAATTTCCTTCCGTCAAACATGAGGAGTTTGCTGCTATATTGTGCACTAACAGAGATTCTGATGCTGCTATTTTTATTGTTTATAAATGTGTTATTGTTTCCAAGTTGAGTATTCAATAAATGCTAAATTGAGAAATTTTGTGTATCGTTTGTTATTATTAGTGTGATATTTTACCATGCAAATAGAGGGGAAAACGTCCAATTATCGGCCAAAAAAAATCAGCAGCATATATCGGCCATCGCCTGACCCTTGACTTGAAAAACCCATATCGGTCGACCTCTAGTAACAGTACATTCTGTCCAATTCATCCATCGAGTTAAGTCACACACCCACTTGAGGGGGCACTCCGGCAGACGTGAGGATGGGGATGTTCTTTCCGGTATAACATCCACTGCAGAAGTACATCTCGCTCCTGTTCACAGGGCTTACTTCAATGATGAAGCAGGGCTGGTTGTCTGGACAAGAAGTTGTCCTGCTGCTGGGTCTCGGTGCCGTTTTTCCACCTAAGCTTGAAGGTGGAAATGTGTTCCAACTTGGTCCCTGGGACTGCAGCATAGCCAAACATCGCGAGCAGCGTCGGCCACACCCACCACCAGAACCATCACACCGTCCTATACACATAAAGAAGAACTAAAACATAGAGTGTTGTGACAATCTATGCGTTAATGTTTGGCAGCATAGGTGATTCATTAAAATTATACCGAAGAATGGAAAATGTGATATTTAGAATATTTTTTGCCATTTAGTAGCTAATTTAAGCACTTACCCAATGCCTCAATTTGTTTTAGGTCAGTAATGTCTGAGCCAAAAGAATGAATGTATGAATTTAATACAATTCACCCACTCCCACCCACACACAAATCTGAAATTCAATTTAAGACACTTCTTAAACATTAGTGCATTAACAAAAAAGGAAAATCTTAAGAGATTCAGTAGGATTTTCTATGTTAGACTTAAGCTAATAGTTCAATAGTTTTTACATATTTCAATATACCAATTTGACTTTAATGTTGAAACAGATGCTAAAACATGGAATAATTTCATAACTAGAGAAACATGTTATTCACAAACACTAGCAAAGGTAGCTTATAGTTAAGCTTACTTAAGTCAGCAAGTCAGGCTACAGTGTGTAAGAATAGTCGTAAACGATAATTTGTCTCAGTCTTACATGACAGAATAAGTAAACAGAAAATATAAAATGGCTGAAACAGCGTCATTAACGCCAGCTACAGTAGAGGCGCAGAAAAGGTGTCATGACTGAAGTATTCCCAAACTCTGGAAGACCGTATGCGAGCCTTTTTTGCCGCGTGTTTCTCCAGAGGCTCCGGAGCTCCGCTGGTTGACACAGCCATGTTGGTTCATGTGCAGGGGGACGAGCGGCAAATTTCTTTTTTGCAGGGTGGTAGGTGATGTCTCATTAATATTTATTAATTTACTTACAAAATGGTGCGGCACTGCATCCAAGCCTGCGGCACTCAGAGTCACAAATACAGTGGAAACCATTTGTAGTAATTACGTCTGTCTGGCTGATTTCCAACTAATTGATATTTGTATATTTATTACATGAATATAAGGTAATATAAGGTAATAGAAGAGGTATTTAATGGTTTTCCATCTGAGGAATTTGCAAAAAACTGCAGTGCATGATGGGTCGGACCTAAAGGCTGCCTTAACGTCCTCATCTGTATGACGACATACATCAAGACTAGGAAGGTGCATAATGTTCATGTCTGGTTGCGTTTGTTGGTCCAGAAAGTAATTCAATTTCGCCATGTAGGTTACGTTCTTAAAAACTGCTTGGATATAGCCCGATTATATGCTGTGGGCCTTTTAATTTCTTTGTTTACCAGGTAGGCTACCTTCTTTAAACTGCGTTTTGTTAGACTACATATTTAGGGAGGTCTTTATAAATTTATAGTAGTCTTCATAAATATGTACATAGTTTAGCCTAACCCAGCCACTTAAGGGAGAAAGCCAGCTCAACTAGGTGTCGGTCCCAAGCCCGGATTAATGGGGAGGGTTGGCGTCAAGAAATAAAGAGACTGTATCTTCACTGCATGACTGATGTCAAAATGTGTGAAATATGTGGTTGTATTAATAAATGCATTAAAGTAGGTTAATGATTCTGTGCTGTCTAAATTGTATAGAAAATTTCTACGTATAGCCAAACAAATCTCCTCCTGTTTGAAAAGGCATAGAAAAAGCAATTTAGCCACTAAAACTTTACAGTTTTTGTGAGGGACAGTCGAATTCTCTCGTTTCTCTCGTCAAGTTTTTTTGTGATCCTGCACCTACACTTTGCCGGCCCCAGGAGGATGGGCTCCCCCTTTGAGTTTGGTCCCTCCCAAGGTTTCTTCCTTCTTGGGAGTTTTTCCATGCTATCGGCGCCTATGGCTTACTCACTGGGGGCTTTGGGTGGGCATGATATAAAGCAAAGCATTTTCCCTCCCAGTTTCCTCCTCTGGTCCACATTGCAGGACCATCAGCCATCAGAAACAGCCAGACGGTCTCCTTCAGCTTCTTTAGTGTCCTTGGAAGCCAAGGCAGTTTTAGGTCTGAGAAGAGGTTTATCAGAAGGACACATATTACGTCGTTTGTCCTGAAATGTAACATGGGGAGGAAAAGTTAAGCGGTTTAGTCAGATTGGAGTCGTTTATTCAGCAGTGGCAGCGCCAGTGACTTAATGCTACAGGTGCTATAGGGGAGTGAGATTATTTAGACCGGGTGCTTTAGCTTTTCAGCTTATGTAGATGGTGTATAGAAGCACACAGCACGATAAGCTACAGCATGGATAAAATAGGATAAAATATGAAATTCTAACGTCTAGCTCACAGAGCCTCTATGTGTACTTTGAAGAAAAAATACACTACAAGTATGCTGTAAAAACCGCAAAAATGTCTTACACAATATACAGATTTTACAGATAGTTAAAGAAAAAATGAAACCAATATTTTGGGGGTGCTGTGGGGGTACTATGGTCATTGGAGGAGGAGCTAGAGCCCCCCCCCCCAAGCTTTTCCTTGGTGCTGCCACTGTTGTTCAGATTAAAAGTAACATTGTCATTAATAAACAGTACTCTGATCAAATTTTTGCATGTACAAACACAATCAAAGTTTAACCACATGTTTAGACACAATTCACACACCTGTTACATTTCCATAATGCTAAGACTCTCTACACTTACTTCATCCACTTTCTTGTTTGGTACACAGTCATTTGATGGATGTGTAAGATCATTACCAGACCGTCTGCTGCAAACTCTACAGTTAATGAATGGCTGCAAAAACACACAGACACACAAAAACAGTATTTAAAGAGTGGTGGGCAATAAATACAGTGAGAGAAGGTGTAGTAAAGATATATCTAATGATTTAAGGCAGAGCTGCTGGAGTGCAGGGTTTAATGACACAGAACAATTTTAGAGGAAAGAGCTTCCAAAGCAGGGTCACCATAAGGCTATATTATACAAAGCAAGTTCATCTAAAAGTATGAACAACAAATCCCGTTTAACTGAACACTGCTCTGTATTAAAATACTGTCCTCCGATCAAGCTAAGTGGTCCTGTAGTTCACTATTTAAAGAGGTAAATTTAAAGGGTAATTCACACTGCACATCTACCCTGCTCTGACCAGGTTTAATTACTGGCTTTCTAATTAAAACAAGAGTTAAGTCCTGCCCTTTCACCACAAAACACCACACTGCCATTTAAGGCTGATTTCAACAATGAGTTTTAGTTAACCTGGCTCGATTGAGTTAACTCTGGGTATGTAAAACCCGCTTTGTAGTACAGCCCACAGGTCTTTAAATAAGGCCAGCTAGGGTTCATAGCTCGAAGCATAATCTACAGGTCACCCCTCAGATGATTAGCATTTGCTTCTGCCTGGTAATCCAGCCTTTAAGCCTGTAAACCTACTAAAATTTGAGAATAAGGTGAAGGAACTGGCTCTTTGAGGCCACCTATGTATTTGTTACTTTATTGTTGGCTAACTTTCCCCCGCAGGGCATCAAAAAAGTTAACATGAACCTAAATTAATTTGCTAACTGATATGTCCAATGCTCACAGTCACAGTGACTCTTTACTTACCCTCTTGTCCATGAAAATACAGTCAGCCCGATGGTCTGTTGCAGTTGACTTTGGACATTTTGTTGCTCTCAAGAGAATCTCAATGTCAATGTATTCACTGCTGATCTAAATCACATAAACACGTTATATACAAAATTGCCTACAACTGTTTTAAAGGCAATATAACAAACAATAATCACCCAAAAAATGGCAAACTGTCACAGACTTGACTGCAGCAGATTCAGAGAGAAACTGTGAGAAGGTAAAATTGACCAGGGCTGAGATATACAACCATCACTTTCATTGTGAAGAGACATTAAGCATCATATGCATTGAAATTAAAACATCAAAATCAATGTGATACTCATTAGTTCAGCTTGCAGATGATGAAAGTTTCACACTTTTGTAAACACTTTCTCAGCAGTTACCTTCGGACGGCCCTGGATGTTATAGAAATTCATGTGCTGACGGGTTCCTTGATGAGCATTTTCGACTGCGAGTTTAATGGCCGTCTTGTGAGTGCAGGGAGACTGTGGTAATCTTGCTGGGCCTCTGTGGAGATAAGCAGAGCTCCATAAGCCAAAACCAGAAGCAGCAGGCGGGTCATCTTCCTCTCAGCTTTGAAGGGAGAAGCAGGACTGAGGACACTGATCTGTGGTCCCCTTATCCAGCACGTCCAGGGGCGTGTCCTTCACTCGAAACAAACAGACCTTTGAACAACATTGGAAAACTCTTCAGGATGAATTGAGGCAGGTGGTCAAGTGGGTTTATTGTTATTTCAGCAATATACACAGTACACAGTGAAAGGAAACATTGTTCCTCCTGGACCACGGTGCAACACAAAGAAGAAAAACAGAAACAACACAAGATGACACAAGTGCGGGCAAGATAGAACTATACAGAGTGAAAGGAGCACAAACAGAGGGAGAAAGTGCAAGATAAACACAAGAGCAACAATACAATACTACAGGACAAGACAGCGCAGTCAAGAACACAGAGTGCAGCCAGAGCTAACCTGAATAGGGGCATCAAGGTTGCCAGGCAGGCAGAGAAACAGAAAATAGAGGTCTACTTCACATACAACAACCCACAGTGGGTGTGGCAGGGAATACAACACATTACAAACTTCAAAGGCAACAACACCGTCACTGTTAACAGCAACGCCCTT
The DNA here is from genome assembly GCF_023856365.1 of Brienomyrus brachyistius. Lineage (NCBI taxonomy): Eukaryota > Metazoa > Chordata > Actinopteri > Osteoglossiformes > Mormyridae > Brienomyrus > Brienomyrus brachyistius. Next base: position 35,203 of record NW_026042615.1, on the reverse strand, counting down.
TTAGCAAAGGAGCTAAACAGCTTCTTTGCTCGTCTGGAGGAACACAGAGCAGACATAGCCACACTGCCCCCTCCCCCAATCTCCAGCACTCACAGACTCCCTCTGCAGGAACACCACGCGAGAAGGCACATTGCATCTCTAGGTGTGTGGAGTTTAAGACAAGGCAAGTGATGCTACGATAATATAATTCCTTGGTAAGACCCCACCTAGAATATTGTGTGCGGGTTTGGTTACCATACCTTAAGAAGGACATTGCTGCCTTGGAAAAGGTGCAACGTAGGGCAACGAGAATGATTCCTGGTCTTAGAGGAATGTCTAATGAGGAGAGGTTAGCTGAGCTGAATCTGTTTAGCCTCGAGCAAAGGAGACTAAGGGGGGACATAATCCAGGTGTTTAAGATTCTAACAGGTCTGGATGCTGTTCAGCCAAATGGCTATTTCAATGTTAGTTTAAATACCAGAACTCGTGGCCATAAGTGGAAATTAGCTGGAGAACATTTTAAAACGAATTTGATGAAGCATTTCTGTACACAGCGTGTAGTTAGAGTATGGAATAGTCTTCCTGTTATTGTAACACAAGCTAAAACCCTGGGTTCTTTTAAATCAGAGCTAGATAAGATTTTTGAGCTATTAGCTAAGTTCTCCTCAAAGGAGCTTGATGGGCCGAATGGCCTCCTCTCATTTGTAAATCTCTTTGGTTCTTATGAGTCAGCTTACAGAGATGAGGTCCAGAAACTGATAGGTTGGAGTTCAGCAAACAATTTGGCACTAAACAGCACAAAGACAAAGGAATCACTGACTTCAGGAAGGATGGAGGCGACACTGGCCTGCCTAGATGGATGGATGGATGTTTTTATTGACATTGTAAGTACAATGAGATTTAGTTTGGAACGCGCCAGCAGCTACACAGTATATTTACAATTATATAGATTGTGAGGCATAAAATAACGACATAATATAAGTAATCATTAATTAATCATTACAGATGGTATGAGGTGTGAACCGCTAGGCTGCTATGGCATGTTTGGTATCAAACCGATGGAAAATCACTCCAGTTTCCAAATCTGGTCAGTGGTTACCACGAAAGTGAATATATCAAAAGTTACACCAGCCTAACGAAAATCATCAATACAAGGGAAATCACTCTGGTCATAAATCTCAAAAGGACTGATACAGACCCCCTTCCGAAAGCCCGCCAAATGGATGGTCAGCCATTGGTCCAGGAGTCGAATTCCTGGTCACTCCTATTCACGAACTTTACACTATAAAACCTGGCACCTCAGAACAAAGCCAGGAGAGGAGAAACAGAAGGGAGGAGAAAACAAAAGACCATCAGCACGAAGAGAGGCAGAGAACATCAGCCCAAGAGAAGAGAAGCCCACAAGAAGCCCTCCTGAAGCCTATCAGTGAAGACCCAGCTGGACAGAGAACTGCAACCAAGCCCAAGCTTCACCAGGAGAGGGAATCAGAGGGGCTCCACTCCAACAACCGCTGCAAACACCGCGCCTCCCTGAGTGCCATCACCCATCAGCTCATCAGCCTCCGCAACCAACTGCCAAGACCCCCCCCCCCCCCACTCTGCAACCAAGTAAACAAACTTCCTTTCATTTACACAACTTCAGCCTCCGTTCATTGAGTGCTCACAAGAATCCCTGCCTGTGCGATCTACGCTCTGAAACCTCAAATTCGCCTGAAATATCGCGAGACTCTCTCTCATTGGCCGTGAGGGGAGCTTCGCTACCGATCGTTTACATTACCTGGTGACGCAGCTCGTTGGACAAGCCTTCTATTCTAACCCAGGTTATTACGTGATACTGGTTATTAATGAGTTCCATTTAAGTCACACATTAACAGACTCACGGTGTTTCGCAATTGAGTTTGAGCCGACCATTCAGCATAAAAATTGGTTAATAATCACAAGGCACAAGGTTTAAACTTATTCTGAGCACACAATTTAAACTTTTTATGACCGAACGTGCAGTGAAGAAGCGCTACTGTCAACTGGTTGCAAAAGTCGCACTCATGGCAATCTGAAGGCATTTAAGCGGGATCATATGGGCTTATTATAGTTATTTTTATTTCTATTATTAGTAGTTATATTATTTTGTTTTATTTTCGGTGATTTCATTGTAGTTCTTTCGTATTAAACTGCAGTAAACTTTAACCCTATGTCTGACGAGATTCTCAGATGTAGCGCTTTGTTTCCAGGTTCAATTCGGACGAGTGTCTCCGTTTCTATATATCCTGGGAGAGATCTCTCTATTAGCGAACGGGAATACTTGTTATGAGGTTCTAACCTAAATTATGTTGCGCTTGGACATAAGACCGATAGCTTAGTTACCTATCAGGATCATACTCGTATGTGTGTGCCTGCTTTAGACAAAGCAAGTTTAACACAACTTTGCGCTGTGAGCCAAGTGTGTGTCATTTAGAAATTGGGAGTCTCCTGTGCTTGAGACCCGCCGTGGTTAAGCACCATTTGCGACGAGATATAGTGCACTCACAATTTAAATCTGTCGCCGTAACGCGTGCGCCGTCTCGCTTCAGTAATTGTTTTAAGGGGTGATGACGAAGATGACGAATTTACTTTCCTGAAGAGGAGCAGGATGGGTCACGCGTTCTGTAAGATTTGTCTCCCACGGGGAAGGAACGATGTCAGTCGGCATGAAAAATCCAAGTCATTAGTGAATGACAGAGCCGCATGAGTGAACATGAAAAATTAATAGAAAATAAATGACAAATGGTTATTTTATATTTTATATATTTTATATATTTATATTTATATTATATTTTATATAATTTATATTATTTTATATTTCCTGTCTTAAAATGTAAGGGATACACGTGGTCATTTCCGTTGTTTCCTGTTTCCTGCGAGAGTGATACTGACTGCTAGCGCGCGAACTTTGAAACCATAGATATCACCTAAATAATAATTCGAGTTAAGTCATTGGGAAAAAGCTTCGCAAGATTAATAATCCTCCAAAATAAATAAATAAAATTTCCCAGACCCCGACGGATTAATCACCTACGCAAGTACCGACCCACGATCTTCGTTCAATTAAGAAGGTGCTTCCAGCCTTACAGCCTCAGTTTACGTAAGTACAACGCCATGTCTACTGTTCCGTGTTCTGAGTGTAATATGTTTAGCTATTCTTCTCCAGTCATTAGCGGTATTTATACATGTGAGAAGTGTCAGTTAGTCGCTAGACTGACGGAGAAGATTGTAGTGTTAGAGGGACGTATCCGGACGTTACATAACATTCAGGAGAATGAGAGTTTTATTGACTCAGTATTAGCGGCTCCGGATATGTCCGCGATAGCCAGTAAGTCTCCCCCTGCTCCGGCAGCAGAGCCTTCGCAGCAAGGCGAGTGGGTGACGACCCGGCGGCATAGTCGCAAATCCAAACCAAACTTACACCGGCACCATTCGCCTATCCGCGTTTCCAACAGGTTCTCCCCACTCAGTGAAACTCCCACTGAGACGCCTGTTGAAAGTGCTCTAATAATTGGTGATTCTATTCTAAGAAACGTGAGAGTAGCGACTCCAGCGACCATTGTAAATTGTCTCCCGGGTGCCAGAGCGACCGACATCTCGGCAAATTTAAAAGTGCTGGCTAAAAGTAAACGTAAATACTCTCAGATAGTTATCCACGTCGGCACTAATGATGTCCGATTGAGGCAATCGGAGATCACAAAGGCAAATTTTAAAGAGGTGTGCAACATTGCGAAGAAGATGTGTGTGTCAGTAACGTGCTCTGTCCAGACTAAAAACTCAAGTCCAGACTAAAAACACACCTGTTTAGTTTAGCGTATAGGGACACTAGTTCTAGCCCTAGCTAACTCTTCACTCCCAGGCAGACCTGTAGTGTGAGGTGTAGAGCTGGGTGGGGATCGGTGCCATTGGCTTTGGATGAACTGGATTGTCAGTGCTGTCACTCTAGCTTTGCAATCTCTTGTGGAACTGGAGTGCTGACATTTCAGGGACTCCCCATGCCGGCATTCCCACTTGCCTCTCCCTCCTACTGATGCTGCCATAGCCATATCTGCCGGAGCTTGCAGATTGCACTTCATATTGTACTCACCTAGCTTTTAGCACTGCCAATAGCCTCCTCTACTATGCCTAATTGTACATTTTATTTCCCCTACTCCTCCTGGGGGTGATGCCTGGAGACCTCAATCTATCAAGATATCCAGCACACCCGACCACCACCAGTGACGTCCCTGCATCCAGCTCGCCGTTCTGATCTTCCATGTATGACCCGCTGCCTTACCTCTGGTTGCCTGGCAATTGGAAGAAGACTCGGCTTCGGCATTGGCTTATCTTCCTTGCTCTCCTCTCTCTATTTGACTATCCCTGCCGGCCCCTGGAGGATGGGCTTCCCCTTTGAGTCTGGTCCCTCTCAAGGTTTCTTCCTTCTAGGGAGTTTTTCCTTGCCACTGTCGCCTATGGCTTACTCACTGGGGGCTTTGGGTGAGGATACTGTAAAGCGCTTTGAGACAATGTAATGTTGTGATAATGCGCTATATAAAAATAAATTTGTTTGTTTGTTGTTGTTGATACTGGAGCCTGGTTGCGGTGGTGGGATGGCTCACGGCGGGTGCCGGAAAATTTCCTTTATTTTCAAATCCAAACCTTGACAGGTATGCTGCTGTTCCAAATCATGGGTGCATGTTACAAGTGCGGAACATATTTTAACTTAGTACTAACTTAGCATCATATTTGATCTGATTCGACTGAATATCCCAGGTTTCCATCTCTCATGCATCTGGTGTGACGTGTTTTCAGACTCTCAGGCTGGCGCAAAGAAATCTTACGGGAATTGAACGTCTCACTCCGGCCAGCTGACCAAAGTTGGTAACCTTGGTATTGTGTGTAGGAGATTCGGTATAACTATAATTTCGTTCTCCATTTACATGCCCGTAGTGTCTTTAAGTGTTATGTAGTTTTGCCTGAAACGCAAAAATAAAACAAAGCAATTAAAGCCGTAAGTGGCTCAAATTGTGCTGTAGCGATTGAAGAACTTTTGTCGGAAGTTGGATTCGAACCCACGCCTTACTTGGGAGAACAGAATACCAGAATAGAGTAGGTTAAGTCCAGCCTTGGCTTCCAAGCTGACGTTTTTCTACATATGTGCTTGTGTATCATGGACAGTAAGAGGGGGCAGGCAAGGAGAGAATTTCTCTCTTTGGGGATCAATAGAGTGTTGTTATTATAACGTCTAAAAAGTATGATGGTCTGTCGATAAATCAATAAGAAAATAAATGAAGTCGTTTTCGCGAACACGCTGGAAAAGCCAGGGGCCGGACCGACTGTAGGGGGCGTGGCCAGAGACAGCCATCTCAGGCTGTCAAGTCTCCCGTTTTGGCCGGGAAACTACCGTATTTTACTTCTCTTTCCCGCCGTCCTCCCGTATTAGTATTTTCCCGTAAATCTCCCTTATATTATATAGTTGCTGGATAGTGTAGTGGTAAGATCGCCGCCTTTCACACGGGAGACCGGGGTTCGAATTCCGGTTGTGACCAAAAATATATTTTATATATTTTATATATTTATATTATATTTATATTATATTTTTTATATATTGTATTATATAGTTGCTGGATAGTGTAGTGGTAAGATCGCCGCCTTTCACACGGGAGACCGGGGTTCGAATCCCGGTTGTGGCCAGAAACAACTGCTATCACAACTAGAGATTGATGAGGTACAACACGATTGCTACGACAAGGGGGAGCCAGGACGACAGGTCAGGGGGGAGATATCATCATCCCCACATTCCGAGATTGGGTACCAAGCCCCATATATATTAGTAGGCTGAATACAAGAGCAGCTGACCTGAGAAATAAGAAATAAGCTAAGCTGGCAACCTGGACCCTCCGACCAAGAATCTCTAGCTGGATAGTGTAGTGTTAAAGTACATATATATTAGTAGGTAGGCTGAATACAAGAGCAGCTGACCTGAGACCAAAGCTGACCTGAGACCTCCGACCAAAAATAATAATATATATCTACGGGAACGAGAAAGCAGAGAACAAGAACAAGATTTGTAAATGTAAGATTTGAAGGACCCGGCATGAAAAATAGAATAGTTCTCGTCATTAGTGAACTGTTATCATTGTGTATCATGGACAGTAAGAGGGGTAAGTAGGGGGCGTGGCCAGAGACTCAGGCTGTCAAGTCTCCCGTTTTGGCCGGGAAACTACCGTATTTTACTTCTCTTTCCCGCCGTCCTCCCGTATTAGTATTTTCCCGTAAATCTCCCTTATATTATATAGTTGCTGGATAGTGTAGTGGTAAGATCGCCGCCTTTCACACGGGAGACCGGGGTTCGAATCCGGTTGACCGGTTGTGGCCAAAAATATATTTTATATATTTTATATATTTATATTTATATTTATATAATATATATATCATCATCCCCACATTCCGAGATTGGGTACCAAGCCCCATATATATTAGTAGGCTGAATACAAGAGCAGCTGACCTGAGAAATAAGAAATAAGCTAAGCTGGAAACCTGGACCCTCCGACCAAGAATGCGTGAAGTACCCTCAGAAGGTCTACTAGAAGATGTACGTAGAAGACTACTACAGATCAGCTGATCTACACCACAGCAACAGTGATCCTTGAGCTGGAGCCGGACCGTCTTTGAAGACTCCGTAAATCTCCGTATAATAATATATATCTACGGGAACGAGAAAGGAGAAAGCAGAGAACAAGAACAAGATTTGTAAATGTAAGATTTGAAGGACCCCCGGCATGAAAAATAGAATAGTTCTCGTCATTAGTGAACATGTGTCTCGTCATTGTGTATCATGGACAGTAAGAGGGGGATCAATAGAGTGTTGTTATTATAACGTCTAAAAAGTATGATGGTCTGTCGATAAATAATGAAGTCGTTTTCGCGAACACGCTGGAAAAGCCAGGGTGTAGGGGGCGTGGCCAGAGACAGCCTGCTGACCATCTCAGGCTGTCAAGTCTCCCGTTTTGGCCGGGAAACTACCGTATTTTACTTCTCTTTCCCGCCGTCCTCCCGTATTAGTATTTTCCCGTAAATCTCCCTTATATTATATAGTTGCTGGATAGTGTAGTGGTAAGATCGCCGCCTTTCACACGGGAGACCGGGGTTCGAATCCCGGTTGTGGCCAAAAATATATTTTATATATTTATATTTATATTTATATTATATTTTATATAATTTATATTATTTTATATTTCCTGTCTTAAAATGTAAGGGATACTGGAGCCTGGTTGCGGTGGTGGGATGGCTCACGGCGGGTGCCGGAAAATTTCCTTTATTTTCAAATCCAAACCTTGACAGGTATGCTGCTGTTCCAAATCATGGCTGCATGTTACAAGTGCGGAACATATTTTAACTTAGTACTAACTTAGCATCATATTTGATCTGATTCGACTGAATATCCCAGGTTTCCATCTCTCATGCATCTGGTGTGACGTGTTTTCAGACTCTCAGGCTGGCGCCTGAGAAACGTCTCACTCCGGCCAGCTGACCAAAGTTGGTAACCTTGGTATTGTGTGTAGGAGATTCGGTATAACTATAATTTCGTTCTCCATTTGCATGCCCGAAGTGTCTTTAAGTGTTATGTAGTTTTGCCTGAAACGCAAAAATAAAACAAAGCAATTAAAGCCGATCAGTGGCTCAAATTGTGCTGTAGCGATTGAAGAACTTTTGTCGGAAGTTGGATTCGAACTTGGGATGCCTTACTTGGGAGAACAGAATACCAGAATAGAGTAGGTTAAGTCCAGCCTTGGCTTCCAAGCTGACGTTTTTCTACATATGTGCTTGTGTATCATGGACAGTAAGAGGGGGCAGGCAAGGAGAGAATTTCTCTCTTTGGGGATCAATAGAGTGTTGTTATTATAACGTCGAAAAAGTATGATGGTCTGTCGATAAATCAATAACAATATCAATGAAGTCAATGTTTATCTAAAGGAATCAGAATTCAGGAAAAGCCAGGGGCCGGACCGAGTGTAGGGGGCGTGGCCAGAGACAGCCTGCTGACTGTTCCAAATCATGGGTGCATGTTACAAGTCCGGAACATATTTTAACTTAGTACTAACTTAGCATCATATTTGATCTGATTCGACTGAATATCCCAGGTTTCCATCTCTCATGCATCTGGTGTGACGTGTTTTCAGACTCTCAGGCTGGCGCAAAGAAATCTTACGGGAATTGAACGTCTCACTCCGGTCAGCTGACCAAAGTTGGTAACCTTGGTATTGTGTGTAGGAGATTCGGTATAACTATAATTTCGTTCTCCATTTACATGCCCGTAGTGTCTTTAACCGGCTGCACAAACTGGATCCGCCTCCATTACGACACAACTTTGCCCTTATTGGCTTAAGAATTTAGTCACATACATGACGTATATCTGCTATTTCTCCCGAGAAGCAGGTAAAGCAGTGGTAACTGCTTTGTAGTTAATTTACCTGGTAAAATTAAGTTTAAATAAATGATATAAATACTGTAATAGTACTCGTGAGCTTTGTTTATTTGTTATTAGTTATTGTAATGTTGCGCTGCTTTATTTGTTTAATCGTCTAGTCTGTGGAGACATTCAAGTTAATCAAATAAGAATTGCACTGTACACTGTACATGACCATAAAAACTTTGTATCCTTGAAATAAATGTTTTTGATCTTTTCCTTGGCAGTTATCTTTTTACACAGGGCCTCTATGTACACGATAGTTTTTTTTTTCACGACTAACAGTATGGATCAGGAGTTGGTTATTGTAAAAGAAGTAATGTGCATGCAGGTGATATTTGTATAGATTTATCCACACCCTTGTAGCAGTGCTGCCATTGCAGTCAGATCTCGCAAACTAGGAGTATTAGTTGTCTTTATTTCTCTTTATTTCTTGACGCCAACCCTCTCCATTAATCCGGGCTTGGGACTGGCACCTACCTGAGCTGGCTTGCTCCCTTAAGTGGCTGGGTTAGGCTAAACTATATATATATATTTACCAAGACTACAATAAAACATCTCGAAATGTGTAGTCTAGCAAAACGCAGTTTAAAGAAGGTAGCCTACCTGGCGAAATTGCAAACAAATTAAGGGCGTTAGGCAGCCTTTAGATCCTACCCATCATGCACTGCAGTTTTTTGCTAATTCCTCAAATGGAAAACTGTCCATCCATCCATCCATCCATTTTCCAAACCGCTTATCCTACTGGATCGCGGGGGGTCTGGAGCCTATCCCGGAAGCAATGGGCACGAGACAGGGAACAACTCAGGATGGCGGGCCAGCCCATCGCAGGGCACACTCACACACTATTCACTCACGCATACACTCCTATGGGCAATTTAGCAACTCCAATTAGCCTCAGCATGTTTTTGGACTGTGGGGGAAACCAGAGTACCCGGAGGAAACCCCACGATGACATGGGTAGAACATGCAAACTCCACACACATGTGACCCAGGTGGAGACTCGAACCCGGGCCCTAGAGGTGTGAGGCAACAGTGCTAACCACTGCACCACCATGCTGCCCCCTAAATGGAAAACCATTAAATACAAAAGGAAAACAAAAGTGCTGTAAGACTGTATACTTATGTGTATGTTAGTAAAGGCTGTAGCTGACACAACGGACCCCACTAATTAGAAAGGGGTAATTGTACACATGTGGCATCCAGTATGTTCTTCTATAACAGTTTTTAAAAAAAAAAAAAAACTCACATTACACAAATTGGCACTATCAAAACGAGGATTATGGGGAAAATGGGGACTGTGATGGAGATTACATACACGTAGGCATGGTATTTAGTTTTTTTTAATCTGGTCACCTTCCAGAGTAATTGTAAACTAAAACCATCTTCACCCTATTTGATTCTTTATAAATGGACAATCAGTCGTGCAGTAAATGGGGGTATAGAGAGACACAGAGCTTGTCTAACAAGAAACCCTGGGAAGCTAACATTAATAGGGTGGGTATGGATAGCAAAACCATTGATACAGATTACAGATTTATATCTCACCTGAACCCTGGCGGGCTCCGTGCCAATAGGGGTTGGGATTAGGGTTAGTTAACTTAAGTAGTAATATTGATGTGTATATTCTCCTATTCTCCAGTCAGTGAATCGTGAAACGTAATGTTAATATGTTTCTATACCTATATGTTCTGCTTAAAAACCCATAAAGGCAAGCACAGTGTTTAGACATTCTGTTACTTAGACTAGTAAACACTAAGATCCTTCAGCTTTCAATTAACCTGACACAACAGTCTAAACAACAAATGTGTGCCATGTCATTTGTCATCTTTACATCTTGTATCCTTTATATGGTAATTGGATTTTCAAGGTGGAATTGCAGGTCGATCATTTTAAGGATCTAGATGTAAACCTCCCTGGTGTTGCTTTAATATTTTTTTTGCACAATTTGCTTCACACACTTCCTCCAGCAGAGAAGCTTACAATACTACACCCCACCAAATGACTGGATGATGCCTTTTTATTTAAGGTCTGGCTGTGAGCCTCGATTACCGATACACTATCTTCAGGCTCCTGCCGGGATCAGTCAGTATGGTGGACCTTTGGAGGAATGGGTACAAAACCATCAGGAAAGTTTGCAGGTGCTTCAAGAGTATGTGAAGGCTTAGTTGGAGGAACAAGCCACACCACGAAATCGGAAACACAATGAGTTGGTTAATGATTAGGGGTTTGATGAAGGTCAGCTGGTGTGTTTGCGGAACCATGTTCGAGGTAAAATACAGGATCATTGGGATGCCTGTTTGTATATGGTAGTTCGGTGTCCCCAAGATCAGGGTGCAGTTTACTCTGCAACTCCAATGGAGGGGGACGGGGTTGTCCGTCAAGTTCACCGAACAGAGTTGCGTCCAGTACCACAGGGGGTTGTTATGTCAGGGGAAGATGTTCTGGTAATGTCTCCTGAGTCTGGGTTGCCCACAGGGGCAACAGAAATGGAATCGGATGAGGACTCTGTGATTTTACGGGGACAGGGCTGGTGGGAGGGGTCGCAATAGAGCATCCACAAGTAGGCCTCGTATAATGGAGGAGGTTATGTCCCCCCCGAGGTGTAGAGACCAGTTAAACGTTCGGTGAGGTCCACCACTGGTCATCATACCAACCCTTATAAGTTACCACGGTCAGTGAATGATCGTTCGGTTGGGGAGGAAGACCAGTGGTTTGGGGATAGAATTCTTAGCTGTGATCGTTGGGTCATCAATTTCATTTTGGGGGATGGATTGTAGCCAGGCAATTATAGGCAGGTATAGGAACTGCAGTTCGGACTGGAGGCATAGCCGGGGCGAGATGGCTGTGCATGTTCCGATGGTAGGGCATATTGGCAAAGGAGCAGGCACGGGAAAGACAGGCAGGGTCCTGATAGATTTGGTGGAGCATCGGCGGGCATATTGAATTTGCAGTGTAGCAGCCTTTCTGTTTGCTTGTTTCAGGGGTGAACAATCTTATCCGCAAAGGGCCGGTGTGTATGCAGGTTTTCGCTGCAACTCCCTAATTAGATTTCTAATTAGAGGACTGATTAGCTGAAGAGTCCTCATACCTGGTTTTGAAGAGCTGACCTAAAGGTTACCCCAAAAACCTGTTTTTTTTTGTTTGAATGGGGCAGTGAGTCATGGGGTAAACTACTGTTCTTTAGGGGTTTTCAAGGTGGAATTACGGGTCGATAATTTTAAGGATCAGGTTGTAAACCTCCCTGGTGTTGCTTTAATATGTTTTATCTGAGGTTGTATCGTGTATTATCAAGCCAGCCGGCTTAGTGGCCTCGGGAGCGGGGTTTAGTGGGAGCAGCTGGCTAGTTTTATTTTCTTTTTTGTTTGTGTCTTTTTCTTTGTTGTATGTATATTTTGGGTTCATTATTAGGCAGGCTGGGCCTTTTGGCACCTGTAGTCTGGGTGCTGGATTGCCCATAGGGGTCTTTTTTATTGCTGTGATTTGCTGTGTCATTCACTAGTGTGATTTGTGCTGGATGTGTTTTTAAGGTTGTGCTGTGGCGTGTACCTGAGCAAACTTTGGGCAACCTGTTCTCTTGTTGGCTTTATTGACAAAGGGTGGATTAGTCTAATTACGGCCTGCTACAAATAGCTGCATATAACGTATAAAAAAAATCACCTTATGGGTGCAAGATAGGGTAGCAAGATCTTGAGTTTTTTTTACAGTACTCGGGTACGTTTTAAAATTTTCGACCAATCAGCAAACATTATTCTGACAGCATAGCTGGGAAACCAATGAAAAGTGAGTGCAACGTTCTAGAACTTGACTTCGGGTTGACGCTCCCTATAAAAGAGCTGGGTACTGCTTCAAGGCGTTCAGTTGGCGCTACCTCCTGATAGAGTAGCACTGTACGGCTCTTGTTCCGTAAAACAACATCAAAAGGATGAAAAAAAAAACAATATTTAAAGAAGACGAAAAAAATCAATTTTTAAAGAAGACGAAAAAAACATCGTCTAAAAAAATAAGCCAAAAAAATAATATCCGAAGAAGGAAAAACATGCAAAGTAAAAAAAAACAAACAAAAATAAAAAACAATATCCAACGAAGAAGGAAAAAAACATCCAAAGGGAGAAAAGAAGAACTGAAGGGCCAACGAGGTAGGAGGAAATACAAATTTCGTTTCAGCACCGTTGGAGTGCCAAGCCGTGAAAAGCATTTGGCCAGAAGACAAGGTAAGTGTTGTATCTGTTATTTTAAAACAGCGCTTTTCAAAATGCTGCTTTATAATCGTTTGAGATCGTTAGCCAGTGTGACAGCTGAAGGCTTTTTGAGTTTACCAACATAAAGTTTTATTTCTGTATTAGGACATTGTCAGGAACAATGATGTGTTCATCGCTATGATGTGGTCAAAAAGCGATGCATTGAATCTTAGAAACATTTGTGATTTTTCAAACGATGCTTTTCCTTTTATTTAATCAGTAAAATTTCCATCGGTTTTATATAGTGCCCCTTGAAATATGTCTTTAGCTCATTTTCCGGGCATTTTACTAGAATGCATCCTGAGAAATACACAAGCTCTGCTGCATTTCCGTGCCTCGATGTTTAGTGCCGAGTATAATTGTTGCAGTTGCCTTTTATATATTCCATGAGACCTGTTGGTACCAAGAGAAGTGTGAGACTGTCAGGGTGAATTTATCATACAATCGCACGCATAAATACCTGAGGGTTGCCAGTCCTTTTGCGTTGTTACAGGAGGACTAGAGCTGACGAGTGTGTTTCTACACACTATCAAGGGCATTGTAGTACAGTTTTCTCAGGTGGGAGAATGCTGCCGATCTCCTATTTGACAATACAGCCCTTGATATATTAGAATATTACAGAACTAGAAGCCTTTTGCAAGGAAGAATGTGAGAAAATCCCAAGTACAAGAACTGAAAGCCTTTCAGCTGGCTATAAGAAGCGCTTGTAAGCTGTGATATCTGGCAGAGGAGGTGTTACTAAGTACTGATTACGTAGGGTGCCCAAACTTTTGCAGAGTGCCATAATAATGTTTTTATTTTGTAATTTTGTTCAATTTATGGCATAAAAAGTAACTATTCATCAATGTTTGCTGAAAATATTGTGTATTTTTCCCCCAGTTCCTAAAGAGACTGTATTAACTGATATTGTTGCTTTTGTAATTGAAAAGATGTTATTTGTCAAGGGGTGCCAAACCTTTGCATAAGACTGTACACAGTGTGTGTATGTGTTTATGTGAGTGTGTGTCTGTGTGTGTGTGTGTATATATATATATATGTGTGTGTGTGTATATATTTCTGTATATGCATGTGTATATATATATTTATATATAGTTCACACACATTCAAACTTATTTGAATACACATTCAAAATTATTTTTATTATTATTATTTTCGTTTTTTTTTTTTTTTGTGTTTTAAAATTTTTTATTTTTGCAATGGAAATAAAAATAAAGCAGTCCTCCGTAGAGGAGGGGTGGTGGAGGGAATATATATATATATATACATATATATAAAATAATTGTCACACAACTGGGGTGACATGCCTTTCCTGCTCACCCAATTTTAGTGCACTTTAGTTATGCATAATGACCATCTAGTCTCGATACACCCATAAATATATATGTATATATATATATAGTTTTTTTTGTTTTTTTTTTTGCAATAGACAATAAAAATAACGCAGTTCTCCATAAAGGAGGGATGGTGGATGGAATATATATATACATATATATAAAATAATTGTCACACAACCTGGGTGACATGCCTTGCCTGCTCACCCAGTTTTAGTGCACCTTAGTTATTCATAATGACCATCTAGTCTCGATACACCCATAAATATATATGTATATATATATAGTTTTTTTTGTTTTTTTTTTTGCAATAGACAATAAAAATAACGCAGTTCTCCATAAAGGAGGGATGGTGGATGGAATATATATATACATATATATAAAATAATTGTCACACAACTTGGGTGACATGCCTTGCCTGCTCACCCAATTATAGTGCAACTTAGTTATCCATAATGACCAACTAGTCTCGATACACCCATATATATATATATATGTACATATATATATAGTTTTTTTATTAGCAATAGAAAAGAAAAATAACGCAGTTCTCCGTAAAGGAGGGATGGTGGATGGAATATATATATATATATATATATATATACATTTATATAAAATAATTGTCACACAACCTGGGTGACATGCCTTGCCTGCTCACCCAATTTTAGTGCACCTTAGTTATCCATACTGACCATCTAGTCTCGACACACCCATATATATATATATATATATATATATATATATATATATATGTATATATATAGATATTTTTTCTTTTTCTTGTGTTTTTTTTTCGCAATGGTTATTAAAAATGAAGCAGTCCTCCGTAAAGGAGGGGTGGTGGAGGGAATATATATATACATATATATATAAAATAATTGTCACACAACCTGGGTGACATGCCTTGCCTGCTCACCCAATTTTAGTGCAACTTAGTTATCCATAATGACCAACTAGTCTCGATACACCCATATATATATATATATATATGTACATATATATAGTTTTTTTATTAGCAATAGAAAAGAAAAATAACGCAGTTCTCCGTAAAGGAGGGATGGTGGATGGAATATATATATATATATATATATATATATATATATATATATATACATTTATATAAAATAATTGTCACACAACCTGGGTGACATGCCTTGCCTGCTCACCCAATTTTAGTGCACTTTAGTTATCCATACTGACCATCTAGTCTCGACACACCCATATATATATATATATATATATATATATATATATGTATATATATATAGATATTTTTTCTTTTTCTTGTGTTTTTTTTTCGCAATGGATATTAAAAATAAAGCAGTCCTCCGTAAAGGAGGGGTGGTGGAGGGAATATATATATACATATATATATAAAATAATTGTCACACAACCTGGGTGACATGCCTTGCCTGCTCACCCAATTTTAGTGCAACTTAGTTATCCATAATGACCAACTAGTCTCGATACACCCATATATATATATATATATATATATATATGTACATATATATAGTTTTTTTATTAGCAATAGAAAAGAAAAATAACGCAGTTCTCCGTAAAGGAGGGATGGTGGATGGAATATATATATATAAATATATATATATATATATATATATATATATATATATATATATATATATACATTTATATAAAATAATTGTCACACAACCTGGGTGACATGCCTTGCCTGCTCACCCAATTTTAGTGCACTTTAGTTATCCATACTGACCATCTAGTCTCGACACAATCATATATATATATATATATATATATATATATATATATATATATATATATATATATATATATATGTATATATATATAGATATTTTTTCTTTTTCTTGTGTTTTTTTTTCGCAATGGATATTAAAAATAAAGCAGTCCTCCGTAAAGGAGGGATGGTGGATGGAATATATATATAAAATAATTGTCACACAACCGGGGTGACATGCCTTGCCTGCTCACCCAATTTTAGTGCACCTTAGTTATTCATAATGACCATCTAGTCTCGATACACCCATAAATATATATGTATATATATATAGTTTTTTTATTAGCAATAGAAAAGAAAAATAATGCAGTTCTCCGTAAAGGAGGGATGGTGGATGGAATATATATATATATATATATATACATTTATATAAAATAATTGTCACACAACCTGGGTGACATGCCTTGCCTGCTCACCCAATTTTAGTGCACTTTAGTTATCCATAATGACCATCTAGTCTCGACACACCCATATATATATATATATATATATATATATATATGTATATATATAGATATTTTTTCTTTTTCTTGTGTTTTTTTTTCGCAATGGATATTAAAAATAAAGCAGTCCTCCGTAAAGGAGGGGTGGTGGAGGGAATATATATATACATTTATATAAAATAATTGTCACACAACTGGGGTGACATGCCTTGCCTGCTCACCCAATTTTAGTGCACCTTAGTTATCCATAATGACCAACTAGTCTCGATACACCCATAAATATATATGTGTATATATATATATATATATATAGTTTTTTTGTGTTTTTTTTTTGCAATAGACAATAAAAATAACGCAGTTCTCCATAAAGGAGGGATAGTGGATGGAATATATATATACATATATATAAAATAATTGTCACACAACCTGGGTGACATGCCTTGCCTGCTCACCCAATTTTAGTGCACCTTAGTTATCCATACTGACCATCTAGTCTCGATACACCCATATATATATATATATATATGTACATATATATAGTTTTTTTATTAGCAATAGAAAAGAAAAATAACGCAGTTCTCCGTAAAGGAGGGATGGTGGATGGAATATATACATACATATATATAAAATAATTGTCACACAACCTGGGTGACATGCCTTGCCTGCTCACCCAATTTTAGTGCAACTTAGTTATCCATAATGACCAACTAGTCTCGATACACCCATAAATATATATGTATATATATAGTTTTTTTTTTTTCGCAATGGACAATAAAAATAACGCAGTTCTCCGTAAAGGAGGGATGGTGGATGGAATATATATATAAAATAATTGTCACACAACCGGGGTGACATGCCTTGCCTGCTCACCCAATTTTAGTGCACCTTAGTTATTCATAATGACCATCTAGTCTCGATACACCCATAAATATATATGTATATATATGTATTGTTTTTTTTTTTTTTTTTTTTGCAATAGACAATAAAAATAGCGCAGTTCTCCATAAAGGAGGGATGGTGGATGGAATATATATATACATATATATAAAATAATTGTCACACAACCTGGGTGACATGCCTTGCCTGCTCACCCAATTTTAGTGCACTTTAGTTATCCAGAATGACCATCTAGTCTCGATACACCCATGAATATATATGTATATATATATATATATATATATATATATATATATATATATATAGTTTTTCTGTTTTTTTTTTGCAATAGACAATAAAAATAACGCAGTTCTCCATAAAGGAGGGATGGTGGATGGAATATGTATATGCATATATATAAAATAATTGTCACACAACCTGGGTGACATGCCTTGCCTGCTCACCCAATTTTAGTGCACCTTAGTTATCCATACTGACCATCTAGTCTCGATACACCCATATATATATATATATATATATATATATATATATATATATATATATATATGTACATATATATAGTTTTTTTATTAGCAATAGAAAAGAAAAATAACGCAGTTCTCCGTAAAGGAGGGATGGTGGATGGAATATATATATATATATATATACATTTATATAAAATAATTTTCACACAACCTGGGTGACATGCCTTGCCTGCTCACCCAGTTTTAGTGCACCTTAGTTATCCATAATGACCATCTAGTCTCGATACACCCATAAATATATATGTATATATATATATATATATATATATAGTTTTTTTATTTTTTTCGTAATGGACAATAAAAATAACGCAGTTCTCCGTAAAGGAGGGATGGTGGATGGAATATATATATACATATATACATTTATATAAAATAATTGTCACACAACCTGGGTGACATGCCTTGCCTGCTCACCCAGTTTTAGTGCACCTTAGTTATCCATACTGACCATCTAGTCTCGATACACCCATAAATATATATACTGAACAAAAATATAAACGCATCACTCTTGTTTCTGCTCCCATTTTTCATGAGATGGACTTAAAGACCTACAATTCATTCCAGATACACAATATTACCATTTCTCTCAAACATTTCTCACAAATCAGTCTAAATGTGTGATAGTGAGCACTTCTGCTTTGCTGAGATAATCCATCCCACCTCACAGGTGTGCCACATCAAGATGCTGATCTGACATCATGGGTAGTGCACAGGTGTACCTTATACTGCCCACAATAAAAGGCCACCCTGGAATGTGCAGTTTTTTGCTTTATTGGGGGTCTGGGGACTCAGAACCGGTCAGTATCTGGTGTGACCACCATTTGCCTCATACAATGCAACACATCTTCTTCGCATAGAGTTTATCAGATTGTCAATTGTGGCCTGTGGAATGTTGGTCCACTCCTCTTCAATGGCTGTGCGAAGTTGTTGGATATTAGTGGGAACTGGTACACGCTGTCGTATACGCCGGTCAAGCACATCCCAAACATGCTCAACGGGTGACATGTCCGGTGAGTATGCTGGCCATGCAAGAACTGGGACATTTTCAGCTTCCAAGAACTGTGTACAGATCCTTGCAACATGGGGCCGTGCATCATCTGTCTGAGTGGCTGGTCTCAGACGATCTTGGAGGTGAACCTGCTGGATGTGGAGGTCCTGGGCTGGTGTGGTTACACGTGGTCTGCGGTTGTGAGGCCGGTTGGATGTACTGCCATATTCTCTGAAACGCCTTTGGAGACGGCTTATGGTTGAGAAATGAACATTCAATGCACGAGCAACAGATCTGGTTGACATTCCTGCTGTCAGCATGCCAATTGCACGCTCCCTCAATGCTTGTGGCATCTGTGGCATTTTGCTGTGAGACAAAACTGCACATTCCAGGGTGGCCTTTTATTGTGGGCAGTATAAGGTACACCTGTGCACTACCCATGATGTCAGATCAGCATCTTGATGTGGCACACCTGTGAGGTGGGATGGATTATCTCAGCAAAGCAGAAGTGCTCACTATCACACATTTAGACTGATTTGTGAGAAATGTTTGAGAGAAATGGTAATATTGTGTATCTGGAATGAATTGTAGATCTTTAAGTCCATCTCATGAAAAATGGGAGCAAAAACAAAAGTGTTGCGTTTATATTTTTGTTCAGTGTATGTATATGTATACATATAGTTTTTTTTGTGTTTGTGAAAACGGGTCTTTAATCGGGGAAACGGAGCGGGTAGAGCAGGACGGAACGCAGGCATTGACAAACTACAATGACGGACAGGGCAAACAGGTAAGACCAGGACTTAAAATAGGTCATGACTAATCAAAGTAATCGGGCAAAGCAGGAGACGATCAGGGAAGCACACGTGGGTAATCAGGGGGCGTGGCACACACGAGGAGCGGACAAGCCGGGCATATATGTATATCTATATAAAACCTCATTAATGAGGGACAGGGAACAGAACGGACAGACAGAACTGGCACAGGGGAAGGAGCCAGGACAAGACTTGACATAAGACAGGAAAGGCAGAGAAACAGATCAGAAAGGGGGACACGGAGGGAACAGGCAGGACAAAAGGACCGGGAGTGAACGAAGGGAACATCGGGGAAAGAGGAGCAGAAGCCAGAGGGACGAGGGACAAAGAGAGGAGGGACAGAGACAGGAGGAACAAAGCGAGGGGGAGCAGAGGCAGGAGGGACAAAGACGGGAGGCCAGGGAGAGAAGGAGGGGGAACCAAGAGGAGCCCGAGGGAGACCCAGCGGGCGACGGGAGGCAGCCGGAAGGGCTGCAGGCGGCCGGGAGGCCGGAGCCGGAGGGGCCGAGGAGACGGGGTGAGGGACAGACGCAGGGACGAAGGAGGGAGTCGGAGGGGAGACCAGGGAAGGGGACGAAGGAGCTGGAAGGGACCCTGGCGAGGGCAAGGAGAGAGGGGGAGCCGCAGCAGACGGCGACGTCCTCCGACACGCCAGAGCGGGAGGACCAGCAGGCGAATGAGGAGCCGCCGTCGGGGGGCCCGCAGGCAACCGATAAGACGCCGGAGGAGGGACCGAGGCAGGGCGACGAGGCCGCGGAGGGGGACCCGCAGACGACAGCCGACCCGGAGGGCCAGGACCCGCAGGTGCCGACCAAGCCCTAGCGCCGGCGAGGGAGGGCGAGCCAGGGGGCTGGGCGGGTGGGACCCCAGCCGTGCGTCTGTGTCCTCTCCCCTTATGGGACACAGACATAAGGACCTGCGGCCGGGGTCGGGCTCGTCGGGGTGAGGGTACCAGAGTCACAGGGGGAGAAGGGACTGGAGTGGGGCCAGGGACTGGAGCTGCAGGCTGCAGAGGGGGCGCCTGCCCGGGAGCTGCAGGCAGGGAAAGCGCCTCGGACGTGGGCGCGGTAGCTGCAGGCAGCGGAGACGGCTGCTCGGGCTCTGGGGCCGCAGGGGGCACTTATTTTATTATATAAAATAAGTGTCACACAACCGGGGTGACATGCCTTGCCTGCTTGTGGGATGAGGAAGACTCAGGGACTGGAAATGGGATTAAAACTGAAGATGTGCTCATTCCTTTGTGTATTTACAAATTTTCCTTCCGTCAGACATGAGGAGTTTGCTGCTATATTTGGCACTAATAGAGATTCTGATGCTGCTATTTTTATTGTCTATTAGTTTGTTATTATTTACAAGTTCTGTTGTGTTTTTGCATTTTTCTCTTCTGGTTAATTAACTGCTGTCTGTTTGCTGTGAAGTATGAGTGTGGTGAGTAAGACTCAGGGACTGGAAGTGGGATTACAACTAAAGATAACATGCTTATTCCTTTTTGTATTGTTTACAAATTTCCTTCCGTCAAACATGAGGAGTTTGCTGCTATATTGTGCACTAACAGAGATTCTGATGCTGCTATTTTTATTGTTTATAAATGTGTTATTGTTTCCAAGTTGAGTATTCAATAAATGCTAAATTGAGAAATTTTGTGTATCGTTTGTTATTATTAGTGTGATATTTTACCATGCAAATAGAGGGGAAAACGTCCAATTATCGGCCAAAAAAAATCAGCAGCATATATCGGCCATCGCCTGACCCTTGACTTGAAAAACCCATATCGGTCGACCTCTAGTAACAGTACATTCTGTCCAATTCATCCATCGAGTTAAGTCACACACCCACTTGAGGGGGCACTCCGGCAGACGTGAGGATGGGGATGTTCTTTCCGCTATAACATCCACTGCAGAAGTACATCTCGCTCCTGTTCACAGGGCTTACTTCAATGATGAAGCAGGGCTGGTTGTCTGGACAAGAAGTTGTCCTGCTGCTGGGTCTCGGTGCCGTTTTTCCACCTAAGCTTGAAGGTGGAAATGTGTTCCAACTTGGTCCCTGGGACTGCAGCATAGCCAAACATCGCGAGCAGCGTCGGCCACACCCACCACCAGAACCATCACACCGTCCTATACACATAAAGAAGAACTAAAACATAGAGTGTTGTGACAATCTATGCGTTAATGTTTGGCAGCATAGGTGATTCATTAAAATTATACCGAAGAATGGAAAATGTGATATTTAGAATATTTTTTGCCATTTAGTAGCTAATTTAAGCACTTACCCAATGCCTCAATTTGTTTTAGGTCAGTAATGTCTGAGCCAAAAGAATGAATGTATGAATTTAATACAATTCACCCACTCCCACCCACACACAAATCTGAAATTCAATTTAAGACACTTCTTAAACATTAGTGCATTAACAAAAAAGGAAAATCTTAAGAGATTCAGTAGGATTTTCTATGTTAGACTTAAGCTAATAGTTCAATAGTTTTTACATATTTCAATATACCAATTTGACTTTAATGTTGAAACAGATGCTAAAACATGGAATAATTTCATAACTAGAGAAACATGTTATTCACAAACACTAGCAAAGGTAGCTTATAGTTAAGCTTACTTAAGTCAGCAAGTCAGGCTACAGTGTGTAAGAATAGTCGTAAACGATAATTTGTCTCAGTCTTACATGACAGAATAAGTAAACAGAAAATATAAAATGGCTGAAACAGCGTCATTAACGCCAGCTACAGTAGAGGCGCAGAAAAGGTGTCATGACTGAAGTATTCCCAAACTCTGGAAGACCGTATGCGAGCCTTTTTTGCCGCGTGTTTCTCCAGAGGCTCCGGAGCTCCGCTGGTTGAGACAGCCATGTTGGTTCATGTGCAGGGGGACGAGCGGCAAATTTCTTTTTTGCAGGGTGGTAGGTGATGTCTCATTAATATTTATGAGAGAAGTGCTACATGATTGGCCAGTGCATGCCTTACAAAATGGTGCGGCACTGCATCCAAGCCTGCGGCACTCAGAGTCACAAATACAGTGGAAACCATTTGTAGTAATTACGTCTGTCTGGCTGATTTCCAACTAATTGATATTTGTATATTTATTACATGAATATAAGGTAATATAAGGTAATAGAAGAGGTATTTAATGGTTTTCCATCTGAGGAATTTGCAAAAAACTGCAGTGCATGATGGGTCGGACCTAAAGGCTGCCTTAACGTCCTCATCTGTATGACGACATACATCAAGACTAGGAAGGTGCATAATGTTCATGTCTGGTTGCGTTTGTTGGTCCAGAAAGTAATTCAATTTCGCCATGTAGGTTACGTTCTTAAAAACTGCTTGGATATAGCCCGATTATATGCTGTGGGCCTTTTAATTTCTTTGTTTACCAGGTAGGCTACCTTCTTTAAACTGCGTTTTGTTAGACTACATATTTAGGGAGGTCTTTATAAATTTATAGTAGTCTTCATAAATATGTACATAGTTTAGCCTAACCCAGCCACTTAAGGGAGAAAGCCAGCTCAACTAGGTGTCGGTCCCAAGCCCGGATTAATGGGGAGGGTTGGCGTCAAGAAATAAAGAGACTGTATCTTCACTGCATGACTGATGTCAAAATGTGTGAAATATGTGGTTGTATTAATAAATGCATTAAAGTAGGTTAATGATTCTGTGCTGTCTAAATTGTATAGAAAATTTCTACGTATAGCCAAACAAATCTCCTCCTGTTTGAAAAGGCATAGAAAAAGCAATTTAGCCACTAAAACTTTACAGTTTTTGTGAGGGACAGTCGAATTCTCTCGTTTCTCTCGTCAAGTTTTTTTGTGATCCTGCACCTACACTTTGCCGGCCCCAGGAGGATGGGCTCCCCCTTTGAGTTTGGTCCCTCCCAAGGTTTCTTCCTTCTTGGGAGTTTTTCCATGCTATCGGCGCCTATGGCTTACTCACTGGGGGCTTTGGGTGGGCATGATATAAAGCAAAGCATTTTCCCTCCCAGTTTCCTCCTCTGGTCCACATTGCAGGACCATCAGCCATCAGAAACAGCCAGACGGTCTCCTTCAGCTTCTTTAGTGTCCTTGGAAGCCAAGGCAGTTTTAGGTCTGAGAAGAGGTTTATCAGAAGGACACATATTACGTCGTTTGTCCTGAAATGTAACATGGGGAGGAAAAGTTAAGCGGTTTAGTCAGATTGGAGTCGTTTATTCAGCAGTGGCAGCGCCAGTGACTTAATGCTACAGGTGCTATAGGGGAGTGAGATTATTTAGACCGGGTGCTTTAGCTTTTCAGCTTATGTAGATGGTGTATAGAAGCACACAGCACGATAAGCTACAGCATGGATAAAATAGGATAAAATATGAAATTCTAACGTCTAGCTCACAGAGCCTCTATGTGTACTTTGAAGAAAAAATACACTACAAGTATGCTGTAAAAACCGCAAAAATGTCTTACACAATATACAGATTTTACAGATAGTTAAAGAAAAAATGAAACCAATATTTTGGGGGTGCTGTGGGGGTACTATGGTCATTGGAGGAGGAGCTAGAGCCCCCCCCCCAAGCTTTTCCTTGGTGCTGCCACTGTTGTTCAGATTAAAAGTAACATTGTCATTAATAAACAGTACTCTGATCAAATTTTTGCATGTACAAACACAATCAAAGTTTAACCACATGTTTAGACACAATTCACACACCTGTTACATTTCCATAATGCTAAGACTCTCTACACTTACTTCATCCACTTTCTTGTTTGGTACACAGTCATTTGATGGATGTGTAAGATCATTACCAGACCGTCTGCTGCAAACTCTACAGTTAATGAATGGCTGCAAAAACACACAGACACACAAAAACAGTATTTAAAGAGTGGTGGGCAATAAATACAGTGAGAGAAGGTGTAGTAAAGATATATCTAATGATTTAAGGCAGAGCTGCTGGAGTGCAGGGTTTAATGACACAGAACAATTTTAGAGGAAAGAGCTTCCAAAGCAGGGTCACCATAAGGCTATATTATACAAAGCAAGTTCATCTAAAAGTATGAACAACAAATCCCGTTTAACTGAACACTGCTCTGTATTAAAATACTGTCCTCCGATCAAGCTAAGTGGTCCTGTAGTTCACTATTTAAAGAGGTAAATTTAAAGGGTAATTCACACTGCACATCTACCCTGCTCTGACCAGGTTTAATTACTGGCTTTCTAATTAAAACAAGAGTTAAGTCCTGCCCTTTCACCACAAAACACCACACTGCCATTTAAGGCTGATTTCAACAATGAGTTTTAGTTAACCTGGCTCGATTGAGTTAACTCTGGGTATGTAAAACCCGCTTTGTAGTACAGCCCACAGGTCTTTAAATAAGGCCAGCTAGGGTTCATAGCTCGAAGCATAATCTACAGGTCACCCCTCAGATGATTAGCATTTGCTTCTGCCTGGTAATCCAGCCTTTAAGCCTGTAAACCTACTAAAATTTGAGAATAAGGTGAAGGAACTGGCTCTTTGAGGCCACCTATGTATTTGTTACTTTATTGTTGGCTAACTTTCCCCCGCAGGGCATCAAAAAAGTTAACATGAACCTAAATTAATTTGCTAACTGATATGTCCAATGCTCACAGTCACAGTGACTCTTTACTTACCCTCTTGTCCATGAAAATACAGTCAGCCCGATGGTCTGTTGCAGTTGACTTTGGACATTTTGTTGCTCTCAAGAGAATCTCAATGTCAATGTATTCACTGCTGATCTAAATCACATAAACACGTTATATACAAAATTGCCTACAACTGTTTTAAAGGCAATATAACAAACAATAATCACCCAAAAAATGGCAAACTGTCACAGACTTGACTGCAGCAGATTCAGAGAGAAACTGTGAGAAGGTAAAATTGACCAGGGCTGAGATATACAACCATCACTTTCATTGTGAAGAGACATTAAGCATCATATGCATTGAAATTAAAACATCAAAATCAATGTGATACTCATTAGTTCAGCTTGCAGATGATGAAAGTTTCACACTTTTGTAAACACTTTCTCAGCAGTTACCTTCGGACGGCCCTGGATGTTATAGAAATTCATGTGCTGACGGGTTCCTTGATGAGCATTTTCGACTGCGAGTTTAATGGCCGTCTTGTGAGTGCAGGGAGACTGTGGTAATCTTGCTGGGCCTCTGTGGAGATAAGCAGAGCTCCATAAGCCAAAACCAGAAGCAGCAGGCGGGTCATCTTCCTCTCAGCTTTGAAGGGAGAAGCAGGACTGAGGACACTGATCTGTGGTCCCCTTATCCAGCACGTCCAGGGGCGTGTCCTTCACTCGAAACAAACAGACCTTTGAACAACATTGGAAAACTCTTCAGGATGAATTGAGGCAGGTGGTCAAGTGGGTTTATTGTTATTTCAGCAATATACACAGTACACAGTGAAAGGAAACATTGTTCCTCCTGGACCACGGTGCAACACAAAGAAGAAAAACAGAAACAACACAAGATGACACAAGTGCGGGCAAGATAGAACTATACAGAGTGAAAGGAGCACAAACAGAGGGAGAAAGTGCAAGATAAACACAAGAGCAACAATACAATACTACAGGACAAGACAGCGCAGTCAAGAACACAGAGTGCAGCCAGAGCTAACCTGAATAGGGGCATCAAGGTTGCCAGGCAGGCAGAGAAACAGAAAATAGAGGTCTACTTCACATACAACAACCCACAGTGGGTGTGGCAGGGAATACAACACATTACAAACTTCAAAGGCAACAACACCGTCACTGTTAACAGCAACGCCCTTTTAGCAAAGGAGCTAAACAGCTTCTTTGCTCGTCTGGAGGAACACAGAGCAGACATAGCCACACTGCCCCCTCCCCCAATCTCCAGCACTCACAGACTCCCTCTGCAGGAACACCACGCGAGAAGGCACATTGCATCTCTAGGTGTGTGGAGTTTAAGACAAGGCAAGTGATGCTACGATAATATAATTCCTTGGTAAGACCCCACCTAGAATATTGTGTGCGGGTTTGGTTACCATACCTTAAGAAGGACATTGCTGCCTTGGAAAAGGTGCAACGTAGGGCAACGAGAATGATTCCTGGTCTTAGAGGAATGTCTAATGAGGAGAGGTTAGCTGAGCTGAATCTGTTTAGCCTCGAGCAAAGGAGACTAAGGGGGGACATAATCCAGGTGTTTAAGATTCTAACAGGTCTGGATGCTGTTCAGCCAAATGGCTATTTCAATGTTAGTTTAAATACCAGAACTCGTGGCCATAAGTGGAAATTAGCTGGAGAACATTTTAAAACGAATTTGATGAAGCATTTCTGTACACAGCGTGTAGTTAGAGTATGGAATAGTCTTCCTGTTATTGTAACACAAGCTAAAACCCTGGGTTCTTTTAAATCAGAGCTAGATAAGATTTTTGAGCTATTAGCTAAGTTCTCCTCAAAGGAGCTTGATGGGCCGAATGGCCTCCTCTCATTTGTAAATCTCTTTGGTTCTTATGAGTCAGCTTACAGAGATGAGGTCCAGAAACTGATAGGTTGGAGTTCAGCAAACAATTTGGCACTAAACAGCACAAAGACAAAGGAATCACTGACTTCAGGAAGGATGGAGGCGACACTGGCCTGCCTAGATGGATGGATGGATGTTTTTATTGACATTGTAAGTACAATGAGATTTAGTTTGGAACGCGCCAGCAGCTACACAGTATATTTACAATTATATAGATTGTGAGGCATAAAATAAGGTGTGAGTAATATAACATAACGACATAATATAAGTAATCATTAATTAATCATTACAGATGGTATGAGGTGTGAACCGCTAGGCTGCTATGGCATGTTTGGTATCAAACCGATGGAAAATCACTCCAGTTTCCAAATCTGGTCAGTGGTTACCACGAAAGTGAATATATCAAAAGTTACACCAGCCTAACGAAAATCATCAATACAAGGGAAATCACTCTGGTCATAAATCTCAAAAGGACTGATACAGACCCCCTTCCGAAAACCCGCCAAATGGATGGTCAGCCATTGGTCCAGGAGTCGAATTCCTGGTCACTCCTATTCACGAACTTTACACTATAAAACCTGGCACCTCAGAACAAAGCCAGGAGAGGAGAAACAGAAGGGAGGAGAAAACAAAAGACCATCAGCACGAAGAGAGGCAGAGAACATCAGCCCAAGAGAAGAGAAGCCCACAAGAAGCCCTCCTGAAGCCTATCAGTGAAGACCCAGCTGGACAGAGAACTGCAACCAAGCCCAAGCTTCACCAGGAGAGGGAATCAGAGGGGCTCCACTCCAACAACCGCTGCAAACACCGCGCCTCCCTGAGTGCCATCACCCATCAGCTCATCAGCCTCCGCAACCAACTGCCAAGACCCCCCCCCCCCCCACTCTGCAACCAAGTAAACAAACTTCCTTTCATTTATAACAACCTAAACTCCTATTCACCTGCTATATTACTTTAGGACAGTATTTCCACAAATTGCTTGCTTTGCAGAACAGTATTTTCCCTTTTAAGGTTACTCATTTTAAATCTGGTCATTGCATTTTCATGATTACATTGTTTGTGTCCACTCCGTTATTTCGTGTTTATTGTTTGTTAGGTGTAATGTCTGTCTTATGTTAGTTATAGGAATAAATGCATGTCTTTTACACAACTTCAGCCTCCGTTCATTGAGTGCTCACAAGAATCCCTGCCTGTGCGATCTACGCTCTGAAACCTCAAATTCGCCTGAAATATCGCGAGACTCTCTCTCATTGGCCGTGAGGGGAGCTTCGCTACCGATCGTTTACATTACCTGGTGACGCAGCTCGTTGGACAAGCCTTCTATTCTAACCCAGGTTATTATGTGATACTGGTTATTAATGAGTTCCATTTAAGTCACACATTAACAGACTCACGGTGTTTCGCAATTGAGTTTGAGCCGACCATTCAGCATAAAAATTGGTTAATAATCACAAGGCACAAGGTTTAAACTTATTCTGAGCACACAATTTAAACTTTTTATGACCGAACGTGCAGTGAAGAAGCGCTACTGTCAACTGGTTGCAAAAGTCGCACTCATGGCAATCTGAAGGCATTTAAGCGGGATCATATGGGCTTATTATAGTTATTTTTATTTCTATTATTAGTAGTTATATTATTTTGTTTTATTTTCGGTGATTTCATTGTAGTTCTTTCGTATTAAACTGCAGTAAACTTTAACCCTATGTCTGACGAGATTCTCAGATGTAGCGCTTTGTTTCCAGGTTCAATTCGGACGAGTGTCTCCGTTTCTATATATCCTGGGAGAGATCTCTCTATTAGCGAACGGGAATACTTGTTATGAGGTTCTAACCTAAATTATGTTGCGCTTGGACATAAGACCGATAGCTTAGTTACCTATCAGGATCATACTCGTATGTGTGTGCCTGCTTTAGACAAAGCAAGTTTAACACAACTTTGCGCTGTGAGCCAAGTGTGTGTCATTTAGAAATTGGGAGTCTCCTGTGCTTGAGACCCGCCGTGGTTAAGCACCATTTGCGACGAGATATAGTGCACTCACAATTTAAATCTGTCGCCGTAACGCGTGCGCCGTCTCGCTTCAGTAATTGTTTTAAGGGGTGATGACGAAGATGACGAATTTACTTTCCTGAAGAGGAGCAGGATGGGTCACGCGTTCTGTAAGATTTGTCTCCCACGGGGAAGGAACGATGTCAGTCGGCATGAAAAATCCAAGTCATTAGTGAATGACAGAGCCGCATGAGTGAACATGAAAAATTAATAGAAAATAAATGACAAATGGTTATTTTATATTTTATATATTTTATATATTTTATATATTTATATTTATATTTATATTATATTTTATATAATTTATATTATTTTATATTTCCTGTCTTAAAATGTAAGGGATACTGGAGCCTGGTTGCGGTGGTGGGATGGCTCACGGCGGGTGCCGGAAAATTTCCTTTATTTTCAAATCCAAACCTTGACAGGTATGCTGCTGTTCCAAATCATGGGTGCATGTTACAAGTGCGGAACATATTTTAACTTAGTACTAACTTAGCATCATATTTGATCTGATTCGACTGAATATCCCAGGTTTCCATCTCAAAGTTGGTAACCTTGGTATTGTGTGTAGGAGATTCGGTATAACTATAATTTCGTTCTCCATTTGCATGCCCGAAGTGTCTTTAAGTGTTATGTAGTTTTGCCTGAAACGCAAAAATAAAACAAAGCAATTAAAGCCGATCAGTGGCTCAAATTGTGCTGTAGCGATTGAAGAACTTTTGTCGGAAGTTGGATTCGAACTTGGGATGCCTTACTTGGGAGAACAGAATACCAGAATAGAGTAGGTTAAGTCCAGCCTTGGCTTCCAAGCTGACGTTTTTCTACATATGTGCTTGTGTATCATGGACAGTAAGAGGGGGCAGGCAAGGAGAGAATTTCTCTCTTTGGGGATCAATAGAGTGTTGTTATTATAACGTCTAAAAAGTATGATGGTCTGTCGATAAATCAATAAGAAAATAAATGAAGTCGTTTTCGCGAACACGCTGGAAAAGCCAGGGGCCGGACCGACTGTAGGGGGCGTGGCCAGAGACAGCCTGCTGACCATAGCTGTCAAGTCTCCCGTTTTGGCCGGGAAACTACCGTATTTTACTTCTCTTTCCCGCCGTCCTCCCGTATTAGTATTTTCCCGTAAATCTCCCTTATAATAATATATATATATATATATATATATATTATATTATATAGTTGCTGGATAGTGTAGTGGTAAGTTCGCCGCCTTTCACACGGGAGACCGGGGTTCGAATCCCGGTTGTGGCCAAAAATATATTTTATATATTTTATATATTTTATATATTTTATATATTTTATATATTTTATATATTTTATATATTTATATTTATATTATATTTTATATAATTTATATTATTTTATATTTCCTGTCTTAAAATGTAAGGGATACTGGAGCCTGGTTGCGGTGGTGGGATGGCTCACGGCGGGTGCCGGAAAATTTCCTTTATTTTCAAATCCAAACCTTGACAGGTATGCTGCTGTTCCAAATCATGGGTGCATGTTACAAGTGCGGAACATATTTTAACTTAGTACTAACTTAGCATCATATTTGATCTGATTCGACTGAATATCCCAGGTTTCCATCTCTCATGCATCTGGTGTGACGTGTTTTCAGACTCTCAGGCTGGCGCAAAGAAATCTTACGGGAATTGAACGTCTCACTCCGGCCAGCTGACCAAAGTTGGTAACCTTGGTATTGTGTGTAGGAGATTCGGTATAACTATAATTTCGTTCTCCATTTGCATGCCCGAAGTGTCTTTAAGTGTTATGTAGTTTTGCCTGAAACGCAAAAATAAAACAAAGCAATTAAAGCCGATCAGTGGCTCAAATTGTGCTGTAGCGATTGAAGAACTTTTGTCGGAAGTTGGATTCGAACTTGGGATGCCTTACTTGGGAGAACAGAATACCAGAATAGAGTAGGTTAAGTCCAGCCTTGGCTTCCAAGCTGACGTTTTTCTACATATGTGCTTGTGTATCATGGACAGTAAGAGGGGGCAGGCAAGGAGAGAATTTCTCTCTTTGGGGATCAATAGAGTGTTGTTATTATAACGTCTAAAAAGTATGATGGTCTGTCGATAAATCAATAACAATATCAATGAAGTCAATGTTTATCTAAAGGAATCAGAATTCAGGAAAAGCCAGGGGCCGGACCGAGTGTAGGGGGCGTGGCCAGAGACAGCCTGCTGACTGTTCCAAATCATGGGTGCATGTTACAAGTCCGGAACATATTTTAACTTAGTACTAACTTAGCATCATATTTGATCTGATTCGACTGAATATCCCAGGTTTCCATCTCTCATGCATCTGGTGTGACGTGTTTTCAGACTCTCACTGGCGCAAAGAAATCTTACGGGAATTGAACGTCTCACTCCGGTCAGCTGACCAAAGTTGGTAACCTTGGTATTGTGTGTAGGAGATTCGGTATAACTATAATTTCGTTCTCCATTTACATGCCCGTAGTGTCTTTAACCGGCTGCACACAAACTGGATCCCGCCTCCATTACGACACAACTTTGCCCTTATTGGCTTAAGAATTTAGTCACATACATGACGTATATCTGCTATTTCTCCCGAGAAGCAGGTAAAGCAGTGGTAACTGCTTTGTAGTTAATTTACCTGGTAAAATTAAGTTTAAATAAATGATATAAATACTGTAATAGTACTCGTGAGCTTTGTTTATTTGTTATTAGTTATTGTAATGTTGCGCTGCTTTATTTGTTTAATCGTCTAGTCTGTGGAGACATTCAAGTTAATCAAATAAGAATTGCACTGTACACTGTACATGACCATAAAAACTTTGTATCCTTGAAATAAATGTTTTGATCTTTTCCTTGGCAGTTATCTTTTTACACAGGGCCTCTATGTACACGATAGTTTTTTTTTTCACGACTAACAGTATGGATCAGGAGTTGGTTATTGTAAAAGAAGTAATGTGCATGCAGGTGATATTTGTATAGATTTATCCACACCCTTGTAGCAGTGCTGCCATTGCAGTCAGATCTCGCAAACTAGGAGTATTAGTTGTCTTTATTTCTCTTTATTTCTTGACGCCAACCCTCTCCATTAATCCGGGCTTGGGACTGGCACCTACCTGAGCTGGCTTGCTCCCTTAAGTGGCTGGGTTAGGCTAAACTATATATATATATTTACCAAGACTACAATAAAACATCTCGAAATGTGTAGTCTAGCAAAACGCAGTTTAAAGAAGGTAGCCTACCTGGCGAAATTGCAAACAAATTAAGGGCGTTAGGCAGCCTTTAGATCCTACCCATCATGCACTGCAGTTTTTTGCTAATTCCTCAAATGGAAAACTGTCCATCCATCCATCCATTTTCCAAACCGCTTATCCTACTGGATCGCGGGGGGTCTGGAGCCTATCCCGGAAGCAATGGGCACGAGACAGGGAACAACTCAGGATGGCGGGCCAGCCCATCGCAGGCACACTCACACACTATTCACTCACGCATACACTCCTATGGGCAATTTAGCAACTCCAATTAGCCTCAGCATGTTTTTGGACTGTGGGGGAAACCAGAGTACCCGGAGGAAACCCCACGATGACATGGGTAGAACATGCAAACTCCACACACATGTGACCCAGGTGGAGACTCGAACCCGGGCCCTAGAGGTGTGAGGCAACAGTGCTAACCACTGCACCACCATGCTGCCCCCTAAATGGAAAACCATTAAATACAAAAGGAAAACAAAAGTGCTGTAAGACTGTATACTTATGTGTATGTTAGTAAAGGCTGTAGCTGACACAACGGACCCCACTAATTAGAAAGGGGTAATTGTACACATGTGGCATCCAGTATGTTCTTCTATAACAGTTTTTAAAAAAAAAAAAAAACTCACATTACACAAATTGGCACTATCAAAACGAGGATTATGGGGAAAATGGGGACTGTGATGGAGATTACATACACGTAGGCATGGTATTTAGTTTTTTTTAATCTGGTCACCTTCCAGAGTAATTGTAAACTAAAACCATCTTCACCCTATTTGATTCTTTATAAATGGACAATCAGTCGTGCAGTAAATGGGGGTATAGAGAGACACAGAGCTTGTCTAACAAGAAACCCTGGGAAGCTAACATTAATAGGGTGGGTATGGATAGCAAAACCATTGATACAGATTACAGATTTATATCTCACCTGAACCCTGGCGGGCTCCGTGCCAATAGGGGTTGGGATTAGGGTTAGTTAACTTAAGTAGTAATATTGATGTGTATATTCTCCTATTCTCCAGTCAGTGAATCGTGAAACGTAATGTTAATATGTTTCTATACCTATATGTTCTGCTTAAAAACCCATAAAGGCAAGCACAGTGTTTAGACATTCTGTTACTTAGACTAGTAAACACTAAGATCCTTCAGCTTTCAATTAACCTGACACAACAGTCTAAACAACAAATGTGTGCCATGTCATTTGTCATCTTTACATCTTGTATCCTTTATATGGTAATTGGATTTTCAAGGTGGAATTGCAGGTCGATCATTTTAAGGATCTAGATGTAAACCTCCCTGGTGTTGCTTTAATATTTTTTTTGCACAATTTGCTTCACACACTTCCTCCAGCAGAGAAGCTTACAATACTACACCCCACCAAATGACTGGATGATGCCTTTTTATTTAAGGTCTGGCTGTGAGCCTCGATTACCGATACACTATCTTCAGGCTCCTGCCGGGATCAGTCAGTATGGTGGACCTTTGGAGGAATGGGTACAAAACCATCAGGAAAGTTTGCAGGTGCTTCAAGAGTATGTGAAGGCTTAGTTGGAGGAACAAGCCACACCACGAAATCGGAAACACAATGAGTTGGTTAATGATTAGGGGTTTGATGAAGGTCAGCTGGTGTGTTTGCGGAACCATGTTCGAGGTAAAATACAGGATCATTGGGATGCCTGTTTGTATATGGTAGTTCGGTGTCCCCAAGATCAGGGTGCAGTTTACTCTGCAACTCCAATGGAGGGGGACGGGGTTGTCCGTCAAGTTCACCGAACAGAGTTGCGTCCAGTACCACAGGGGGTTGTTATGTCAGGGGAAGATGTTCTGGTAATGTCTCCTGAGTCTGGGTTGCCCACAGGGGCAACAGAAATGGAATCGGATGAGGACTCTGTGATTTTACGGGGACAGGGCTGGTGGGAGGGGTCGCAATAGAGCATCCACAAGTAGGCCTCGTATAATGGAGGAGGTTATGTCCCCCCCGAGGTGTAGAGACCAGTTAAACGTTCGGTGAGGTCCACCACTGGTCATCATACCAACCCTTATAAGTTACCACGGTCAGTGAATGATCGTTCGGTTGGGGAGGAAGACCAGTGGTTTGGGGATAGAATTCTTAGCTGTGATCGTTGGGTCATCAATTTCATTTTGGGGGATGGATTGTAGCCAGGCAATTATAGGCAGGTATAGGAACTGCAGTTCGGACTGGAGGCATAGCCGGGGCGAGATGGCTGTGCATGTTCCGATGGTAGGGCATATTGGCAAAGGAGCAGGCACGGGAAAGACAGGCAGGGTCCTGATAGATTTGGTGGAGCATCGGCGGGCATATTGAATTTGCAGTGTAGCAGCCTTTCTGTTTGCTTGTTTCAGGGGTGAACAATCTTATCCGCAAAGGGCCGGTGTGTATGCAGGTTTTCGCTGCAACTCCCTAATTAGATTTCTAATTAGAGGACTGATTAGCTGAAGAGTCCTCATACCTGGTTTTGAAGAGCTGACCTAAAGGTTACCCCCAAAAACCTGTTTTTTTTTTGTTTGAATGGGGCAGTGAGTCATGGGGTAAACTACTGTTCTTTAGGGGTTTTCAAGGTGGAATTACGGGTCGATAATTTTAAGGATCAGGTTGTAAACCTCCCTGGTGTTGCTTTAATATGTTTTATCTGAGGTTGTATCGTGTATTATCAAGCCAGCCGGCTTAGTGGCCTCGGGAGCGGGGTTTAGTGGGAGCAGCTGGCTAGTTTTATTTTCTTTTTTGTTTGTGTCTTTTTCTTTGTTGTATGTATATTTTGGGTTCATTATTAGGCAGGCTGGGCCCTTTTGGCACCTGTAGTCTGGGTGCTGGATTGCCCATAGGGGTCTTTTTTATTGCTGTGATTTGCTGTGTCATTCACTAGTGTGATTTGTGCTGGATGTGTTTTTAAGGTTGTGCTGTGGCGTGTACCTGAGCAAACTTTGGGCAACCTGTTCTCTTGTTGGCTTTATTGACAAAGGGTGGATTAGTCT